>NW_026896031.1:0-190275 GCF_033153095.1 Gastrolobium bilobum
ATAATTGCAGAACTTTGGTTTTGGAAGACTGTTTGTTTATTCCGAATTTTAAGAGGAATTTGATTTCTGTTAGTTGTTTGTTTAAACATGGTTTGACAGTTCAATTTAATTCCTCAGTTACTATTAGAAGTTCATCTTCTTTTATCTGTTCCGGTGAATTGTTTAATGGTCTGTATTTCCTTAGTCCTGCACCTTGCAAAATTAATCATGTTCAATTAGAGGATGATGAGCATACTCTTTCTTCAAAGAAAAGAAAAGTTTCCAATGAAACTTACCTTTGGCATTTGAGATTGGGTCATATTAATTCTAACAGGATACAAGGTTTGGTGAAAAGTGGGATTTTAAATTCCCTGGACTTTGAACCAATGCCAGTATGTGAATCTCATTTAGCGGGAAAAATGAGTAAGCGATCCTTTAAAACCAAAGGGAATCGTGCCACACTTCAGCTAGAATTGGTACATACTGATGTATATTGACCAATGAATGTCAAGGCCAGAGGCGAGTGTCAGTACTTCATCACATTTACTGATGATTACTCTAGATTTGGACATGAGTACCTGATGCGTCATAAGTCTGAGGCTTTTGGTAAATTCCAAGAGTTCCAGGCTGAGGCAGAAAAGCATCTTGGTGTTCAAATTAAAACTCTTCGGTCTGACCGAGGGGGTGAATACCTATCTGGAAAGTTCAGGTCTTACTTGACCAAAGAGGGGATAGTTTCACAATTATCTTCTCCTGGGACACCTCAGCAGAATGGAGTCGCTGAAAGGAGAAATAGAACCCTTTTAGAGATGGCAAGATCGATGCTCAGTTATTCCCCTTTGCCTGATTCATTCTGGGGATATATGCCTTAGAAACTGTTATGTACCTTTTGAACTTGGCTCCATCAAAATCTATTTTAAAGACACCAATAGAATTATGGAAAGGGTGTAAGCTCATCTTGAACAATATTCGGATTTGGGGTGCTCCGACACATGTCTTACAACAAAAGCCAAATAAGATGGACTCTCATACAGAAGTGTGCATGTTTATAAGCTATCCTAAAGGAACCAGAGGCTGGTTATTTTATAGTCCGAAAGAAAATAAGGTCTTAGTGAGTACACATGCGACTTTCTTAGAGGAGGACTATATGGAAAATCATAAGCCGAGGAGTACGATTATACTTGATGAGCTAGACTTGGATCAAGTTTCGCCTCAATCTCAAGGGGTTCCAGCTTTTATTCCTATATTTGTTCAAAGAAGGGAAAATATGCCTGAAGTTGAACATTGACAGGAACCAGAAACAGAACCAGAAATTCAGCATGATGAACAACAAGTGGAGTTACCGCTTGTGTAAGAAAAAAATCAAATGGTTAATCCAGAAATAAATGAGGGTCCTCCTCCTGAAATTGTTAACCCACCAGACTTGGATCATCCTGTAGATGCTCAACAACAAGTGCAGCACAGTCGTAGTAGGAGATTGATTCGTAAACCGGCAAGATATCTCTTGTTGGGTGAATCGAGTTAGGATGTCATCGTTGAGAAAGATGATGATCCCACTAGTTATGACAAGGCACTAGAAGATATTGATGCTCAGGAATGGCTTGAGGCTATGAATCGTGAGATGGGATCTATGTATTCTAACTCAATTTGAACTCTTGTAGAAGAACCTAAAGGGGAAAGACCCATTGGATGCAAGTGGATCTACAAGAGAACGAGAGGATCGGACGAAAAGGTTCAAACCTTCAAAGCTAGATTGGTGGCGAAAGGGTACACCCAAATAAAAGGTGTGGATTATGAAGAAACCTTTTCGCCGGTTGACATGCTCAAGTCCATCCGGAATCTCTTAGCTCTTGCAGCAAATCTTGATTATGAGATTTGGCAAATGGATGTCAAAACCGCTTTTCTAATTGTAAATTTGGAAGAGGATATCTATATGGAGCAGCCAAAAGGGTTCATAGCCAAAGGGCAAGAAAATATGGTATGCAAGTTGCAAAGGTCCATCTATGGACTTAAGCAAGCATCCAGAGCATGGAACATCATATTTGATCAAGCTATTAAGTCTTATGGTTTTTTGACAAGTCCTGATGAGCCGCGTGTGTATGAAAGGATCCAAGGTAACGCAGTATCTTTTCTAGTGCTTTATGTTGATGATATTCTCCTAATCGAAAATGATGCAGAGGTATTGTCAGGCATAAAGACCTGGCTGAGCAAGCATTTTAATATGAAGGACTTGGGAAAGGCCAATTATATTCTTGGTATTAAACTCTTGCGAGACCGTAAGAATAGGGTATTGACATTATCCCAGGCTAACTACATTGACAAAATACTTTCCAGGTTCAGCATGGAGAATTCCAAGAGGGGAATTCTACCCTTCAGGCATGAGATTCATCTCTCTAAGGAGCAGTCTCCTAAGACTCCTGAGCAGAAAGAACGCATGAGTAGGATACCTTATGCTTCAGCAGTAGGTAGTCTCATGTATGCTATGCTATGCTATGCACCAGACAAAATATCTGCTATGCAGTGGGAGTAGTAAGTCGGTACCCATCTAATCCTGGAGAGGAACACTGGATAGCGGTTAAACATATACTCAAGTACCTACGGAGAACGAGAGATTATATGTTGGTCTATTCTAGTGGGAGTCTTGAAACCGTTGGTTACACAGACTCATATTTCCAAGGAGATATTGGCTTAAGAAAGTCAACCTCGGGATATGTGTTTACCCTTAGTGGCAGGGCCATTTGTTGGAGGAGTGTCAAACAGTCATGTGTGGCGAACTCTACAACATAGGCTGAGTTTGTAGCTGCTTCTGAGGCAGCAAAAGAAGTCGCATGGTTAACGAAGTTCCTAATGGATCTTCAGGTGTTACCAGGTGTTAGCCGTCCCATTGTACTTTACTGTGATAACAGTGGGGCAGTAGCACAGTCCAAGGAACCAATGTGTCACAAAAGGCAAAAGCACATAGAGAGGAAGTACCACTTGATCCGAGATATCAATGAAAGAGGAGACACAGTGGTTGCCAAGATAGCATCAGATGATAACCTTGTTGACCCTTTTACTAAGAGTTTTCCTGAACGTGTGTTCGAGAGGCATGTTACATTTATGGGTCTTAGGAGGATTCCAGATTTGCTATAGCTTTAGGAGTTAATTTTTCACTTTGTTATTTTGTGTTTTTTGAGCAAGACATTATGGCATTATTATTTTTCTACATGTTATAAATGAGGTATTTTTCATTTATTTCGCACACTATTTACAAACACTAAGGTCCGGATCAATTGTGGAGTATATGACTATATGAATACGTTCATGGAGGACATGGTCATTGGTTCTCACAATTGATGAATAAATTCACAGTCGTTGATAAAGTTAGGCACTTTATTTAGGCTGCAATATTTTACAAAATGGTTTTGTCCAAATCATTGTAAAATATTGATGTGAATTAATACTCACATTGAAAGGATCAAGGAGAGATTTGATTAAAGTTGTTTTTCTATCATAAGGAATCTAGTCTCCAGTTAACTGTAGTTATGTAATTGCTCTAAATCCTGAGTTTATTTTAAATAGGTAATTAAATAGTCTTCATTCTTTGATTTACCAACGAGTGAGGTTCGATCAATTGACGGACAATAACTCGGTATTTTGGGATTGAGATTATCTGGTCATCAGAATTTATGAGATAAACAACAAGGAGTTTATAGGAAATGTCCTCTTGATATGTTTCAGTACTTGGATATTAAAGACACTAGCCAGTGCAATTAATCCATTAGAGAAACTATCACAGTCAAGTGAATAAATAATTGATTGGGTTACAGAAAATTAATCAATTAATTATAGACATTCTGTAAAGGGGCAATGCATATTCTTGTTGTAAAGGTCATTAATCTTGGAGTTCACATTTGGGCTTTTAGTGGAGTAGCGCTAAATTAGATAATCTTTCAAAGATTATCAGGAGCCTTGATGAGTGAGAAATGGTAGATTCCCAGGCTAGCTTGAGACAAGGGATGAGTTGTATAATCAGATGATGATGGCTTATGGGCTACATAGTCTTGGGTTTATGAACTCAAGTTTGTGTCCAAAAGAGCAAGTGGGAGATTGTTGGGTTTAGTATGCTCTTTTCACTTAAGCTCAATAGCTTTAGTGAGAGTGAGCCTAAAGTCTAATTTTAACCTATGAAGCTTAGGGTTAGTTTTGGATTGGGCAGGGTATATAAACTCTTTTTTCTCTCTAGTGCAAAAAAAAAGGGTTACAGACATCAGAAACACACCAGAGAGGCAAACACACCAAAGAGGACACGACCCCTGATCCCCTTGAGTCATAACCTGGAAGATCAACCGTAGAGCGAACTTCTTGCGACAGTTCGTGGTGCGTTGCCGATGATAAACCTTCAATAGTATCTTTAGAGATGTGTGTGAACTTGGAAATTGTGAATACTCCGAAGCTAGAATCTGCAATGTGTTGAAGAGGAATCTCTTTCTGGACTATGTTTCGCTAAATAACATGAATATATTATATCTCGCAAGTGGTGGCCCGGGTTGGGGGGCTTATCTCGCAAGTGAATAGTTGAGGGGTAAAAAATCTGCCCAAAACACTTATCTCGCAAGTGGTGGCCCGGGTTGGGGGGCTTACACTGTTACACACGGGCTCGCGGCCTGGCCAATGTCTTACCCCGGGTCGGAGGCCCAAGCCGAAAATAACTTGGACAAGAGCACCGAAATCCTTCCCGGGGTCTCCCCAGAACACAAGCTATGTTAGACTAGTAATTAAAAAGGGCTGATCGCTGGTAAGGGAAGTAAGAATAAGTTGAAGAAAATCATCAAAAGAACAAACTCGATCCGTTACAGAGAATTCCAGAACATCCCATAAAAGTGGGATTGACATACGAGTAGAACTCGTAAATCTTATTGTTGGCATATTAACATACTTTGAAGTTGGTGGGAGGACACATAAATTCGATCAACCATAACATATTTCAATATATATATACATATATACACACCTCCTCAACGTACGCCAGCAGAAGATGTTGCAGTAAAACGGGTTGTGCGCGCTGCAAATGAGTGTAACCAGAAACAATGAGACCTTGACTCTTCAAAGCCAAGTCCACCGGCGTGACCTGAAGGTGTTTGATGCTTTTGAGGATCCTATCAATGGCGTCACGACACCAGAGGCGTAAATCAGTCACCACTTGATATCATTTCTGCTCCGAGCAGTGTGCAGAGCTTCTTGGCAGGTTCACCGATCATGTCAGTGAGTGCAGCTTCAATGTTCATGTGCACGTCCTCTCTGTCAGTTCTCCAATTGAACTCACCATTCTCGATACGCCTCTCTATCTCATCAACACCTTTAAGAATAGAATCCCTATCAGTCAAGCTCATCAATCCCTGCAACCACAATAACTATATCATCAGTACAGTAACACTGATCATGCGATGAGTGAGTGAGTGCATTTGAGATTACGATTAGAACCTTCCACCCCACAGTTTAGCCTCCTTGGGCTTCGCCTGATCATGGGCTTCCATTCTAGCCTTCATCCTACGAGGAAAAGCGCACCAAGGTTGACGACTTTTCCTATCGGAGCAGCGGAAGACAATGCGCCCCCACGGTAGCCATTGCCGATTTTAGGGTTTACCAACCCGTACTAAACTCCTACCTTACGTTTAGTTTGCTAATCCCCTAAAAGTTATTATTTAAGGTGGATTTGGGATAGAATAAATTATCATATTTTATTCTTATCAGTTATTTTATTCTTATCTACAAGATTCTATGAGATTTGATTTAATCAGAATATTTCAAAATTAGATAACAATATTCTAACAAGCAAATTAAATTAGGATTCTGGACATTTTTTTATAAATCTTCATTTCGTCTGACATGATTATGATTTTAAACTGAAATTTAAGTAAATAATATCCTAAAATAAAAATTAAATTTGAGTTTTGAGATTTTTTTCAATTGTTTAATATTTATTTTTTCTAATTCATGCAATTTCTTATTATAATATCATAGTATAAGGGATTAATTAATTATCTTAGTATTATTATTGCAGAATAGTTTTTTTGAAAAAAATATAAATAAATACTTGATTACAGCATGATTTTATGTAAACTCAGACTTGCATCTTATTTCACAAGCAATGTTCGGGCTATAAACTTAATTAGTTATTATTATAAGTCAGCATTCAAGTTTGCTCATACAAATACTAAAATATACAACCAAACTCCACCTGGCTGTAACAGGTTGAGAAAGAAGAAGATTAGGGAGAACAGAATTGAAAAGCGAGAAGAATGACCGTAATTTCACCATATTCCTTATTCCACGTTTGGCAGCCAATATATAGGCAAATTACAATCAGTTCAACAATAATTCAAATGCTAATCCTAATCCTATAACCAATTCAAATACTAATCTAATCGAATCCTAATCCTATAAACAAAATAACAATAATCCTACAATTGAAATTAAACAAGATAACGATAACTGCTAATTAAAATAACAAACAAAAAGATAAATATTAACTGTCTAAAATATAATTCAATAAATTGATTAGAATTACATGGGTTTGTTAATTAACTGTGGTGTAGTGCCTCCGGTACTCAGGCTTCCTGCCAACTCTAATGGGTCGTATATAGTTGGGTTGGGCTGTTGCATTGACATTATAATTTATCCATTTTAAAATTAAACTGCATCAAATATCAAGCTTTGTCCCATTTCAAATTTAAACTACAAAACAATATGAAGAGAAACTAAAACTAGTCTATTTTCCCCAATAATTTTAAGTTTTTATGTATAGCTTGTAAATTATAATTAATTACTATAATCAAACACAGTGCTACTTTGAACATGTTGAATTGAAAGTGAACACGAGATAAGTTGTGCACATGGTACCAAATCCTTTAAGATAAAACAAAGTATTTTATTTCCAAACTCTTATTTTTAGTTTATTTTCTATTTATAAATAGAAACTTAACTTAATATTTTTAATAAAAACTTTTATTATAAAAGAACTTTTTTTATAATAAAAAAAAGATAAAAGTTTCCGGGAATAGTGTTTTGGCGTTCTCAAATTTATTTTTCAATTTCATCCTTATTCTAAACTTTTATTTATGAATTTTATCATTTATCTTAATAATTTATGTTAATAACAAATCATTTTATCTCACTTCCCTCAAAAATCAAAGAATAATTTTATATAATTATGAATCAATTTTTAATTTTAAAAGTAACTTTTAACTTAGAAAAAGTAAAAAAAAAAAAAAAAAATGTGCCATCTAAGATGAAGTATAAATTAAGTTAGCTTCTCTGTTTTTCTTTAGCTGAATTTATTAACTCCTCAATGAATTAAATTTTTGATTTAGTTGGCAAAGAACTCGAAATTTTAAGTGCAGTTTATTAACCCGTGAGAAGTTTAATAAACAAATTTAGGGATTTTCAAATACAAATAATAAAATGATAATAATAATAATAATAATAATAAAAAGAAAGTATTTTTTTTTAGTAAACAAAGCATTTATTATTTTAAATGATAGAAACGACACTATTTCATTGGGAAAAAAAATTGAATCTAATAATGGATTAAGCATAAATACACTACAAGAAAAAAAAATTGTTTAGCGTCAGAATTTTGATATAATTTCCATTGCAAAATTCAAGGTTGATTCTATTTTCGTAGCCCGTGCTGTATTTTCTAATAGTGAGTAAGGTGTAAATAAGTCAAGAAGATCTATTGGAGATATATTGCCTGACATGCATCAAGTCATGTCTTGATCTAATATATCTAATAAAATATAATAAATTCAAACCTTAAAATAAAATATTTAGAAAATAGCACATATCCATTTATTATAAGGCCTAGTCTATGAGTTTAAATGTGTGCTTGTATCATATTATTTATTTTTAATATAATAAATTAATTTATTTTTTAAACAATTTTAAATTATAAAACAATAATATTTTAGTTATTTTTTCTATTTCATGATAGGTGAAGCCTTTAATTTTTTAAATAAAAATCAAGTCAAACTTAAAAATTAACTTCCATGAACTACTAATAAATTAGGCCTGTCTCAAATTATTTTATATAAGTCTAATCATTTGAGCCAAACTTTAGTCTAACCTAATTTAATTAAACCACTTGTAGTCCATTTAGTTAAATAAATAAGGCTAAAATAATAGAAGGATTCATATTTGTTTAAACATTACGCTGATTACTCTATTGGATTGTACTATATGATGAACATAGAAGAATATTGTTGGATATATTAATAACATAACCCAATAATATATTCACATGCAAGCCCATAAGTAAGAGCATAGTTATTTTAGTTCATATGGGCTCTAGGATTTTTTTAAACTAGAGATAATATTGTTAAGCATTTCAAACTTAATGTCTATTGGTGTAATATTTCTAACACTTCTAAACCCTTTTATCTAAAACCCATAATCTCCAACATTGGCTTCTCTCAATTTCTTGTCTTTAATTTTATGATTTCCTCTCCTCGTTGGGTTACAGCTAACCGTGACAAATCAAGCTAAAAAATGATTTAAATAAAATAACAGAAGGATACATAATACAATTTTCTATGACATTCATTTTACATTATTTGATTTCAATGAGTTTCTTTCTTAGTTCAATGGTGTGAATTTTCATTTTTCAGGACCCCTTTTGGGCTCCATAAATAACGGGTTAGTTTTCTTAGTAAAAATGTCCCAACCCAATCCAAGCAATGGGAATTTGGATTATTTACATGGGGGCAATTTGAGGTGAGGTGACTTTAATATTAACTTAATCTAACATCTGTTTATTCTTTTAATTGAAATTAAAAGACTTGTAAATAATCAATGTTAGCCATATAAAAACAAGGTTCAGTTAGATTAGTGTATGCCTTATTTTTTTTATTTGTGTACAATAAAAAAATAATTCATGACGCACTAATGTACAAGTAAAAACACCAAGCAATAGATTACCAAAAAAAAAACACCAAGCAATATATATAAAAAAATATTAGTTCATATATAATGTTACATTTGATTCTCATTGACAGTCAAACATTAGTTTTCACAGTTACCGGTTATTTCCGATAAATTTAACAATATATTATAGTCTATGGCCGGCTCGGTTAACCGAAAGATAAATGTTTAAACAGGTAGGCCCTGCCCAGCCCATTGAAATGTAGCTCATGACTAGCGGTGAAACTGGTTCAGGTCAGTTTACAAGAAATTTTGACTTGGCCTACATCAGGTTAGATTCGATCTAATATATTTCATAAAATAGATTGAGTTTGGGTCTTAAAAAAAACTGTTTAATAAATAAACCGCAGACTCATTTTCACAAAGCCTGACCTATAAGCTTACAAATTGATCTATATTATACTATTTATTTTAAATAAAATAGAATAAGTATGCTTTAAAGAAAAAACAAAAGATATAAATTTAATCAATTGTAATTATTTATAATTTAATTATATCCGATTATATTTTAATATAAATCTGACTTTATTTCTTATGTAGAAGGAACCAGCATCTTAGCATGTTAGATTATGTATATGAATATATTAAAAGATTTTTGGGAAAGATTATACTTACTAGTTACTACAATTATCATGATGTGTTTGTTGGGTTCATGTAGTTGTTTTAATTTACGTAGTATGAATTTATTTGTTGGATCTCATGAAATATATGTTATTTAGTTTGAGCATTTTGTTTTTGGAAGTGACTTTAATGCAGATTGTGATGAATTTTGTTGAGATTCATAATTCTGTTTTGGACGTTGACATTGTGATTTTTGGTTTAACAACAGAATTTGAGTATTTTGTTAAGTTGATTCATGGTTCTGCTTGGAAGTTAAAAATTAACAGGCTAACGGACTAAGTCAGACCATTTGTTTTTTTGTAAACGAGTCAAGTCAGGCTAACAGTTAGGCTCCTACTAGGCTTGGGCCAGGTCAAATTAAAATTTGTTGACATAGATTTGGACTTTTCGAGACAAAACTTGATCCAGCGCAACTCACTTTCACCCCTACTTATGACCCTAAATGAATTGTGTGTCTGAGTGTATTTTCTTTGAGTTTTTATTTTTACTTTAACAATAAAAGTATCTAAAATAAAAAAGTGTATATTGAAATTTTGTGAAATAAAGGAAAAATAACAAATCCAAAGTACTTTAAGTCATAATTACTTATCAATTTAATATAAATTCAACAAAAATTAAGTTTTTGTGCGTTGGTTAATTTATATTTTTTTGGTTGTTTTTTTATTTTAAAAAAAAGGTTTTATTTATGTATTTAACAGCCAACATGTTTATTTAATAGGATCCTGTATTTTTCATTTTGGATTTTTTTCATTTGAAAAAAAAAATTATGAGGATAATAGTGAATTAAGCATAAACAGTCTTAGCCGTGCAAATAAGTCAAAAGGCATATTGTCTCCAGATCCGCGTCAAGTCTTTACGGTCTAATATATGGGTTTAATATTTATTGAGATAAATTTATTTATTTTTACACACATAAAAGTGTGTGAGATTTATGTAAAAAGAAGACAGAAAAAAAAATAGTTTGACATATTTTTATGTGTACATAAGAAATAAATTTATATTCTACAATACGAAAAATATTAAACTTTTAATATATTTAACAAAATAAAATAGACTCGGATTTTTTTTTTGTTGCTTAAGAAACTTATTTAAAAAATAATTCATATGCTTATTTTATTTTTTGGTAAATCATATGGTTATTTTTATGAGACCTAGTCTTTGAGTTTAGATATCAGTTTATATTATATTATTTATTTTAATAATATAAATTAAACTATTTTTTAATAATTTTAAATAATAAAACAATTTATTTTTTGTTATTTTTTTTTCTTGATAGGTGAGACCTTTTATATTTAAATAAATATAAAACTATAATTTAACCTAATAATAGAAGAAGTTAAACCGAAAATATTTTATATAAATCTAACACATTCGACTCAAAGCCTAGTCTAATCTGATTTATTTGTACCACATGATAGTCTATTTAACTTATGAGTTGAATAAATATGGCTGAAAGAAAAGAAAGAAAAACAAGGCTTAAAATAAATTGATTTAAATGTATTACTATTTTTTAAGTCAGATTTACTTAATTTTAACGAGAAAATGGGTAAGTTAAAGGAGTTTCACTTGTTTAATAGGCTTAATATAACAAATTCTTTTAATAATTTTGTAATTTTGTTTTTTTGTTAATTTATGATTTATACAATGTATATCACGTAATAAAAGTTAATACATGGTCTTAATAACAAAACCCATATCCTTCCAAAAACTAAAATCTGATTTCAGATTCATACGAGTTAATTGAAACATTCACTTATACTTCTGTCAAACAAAAATACATAGCGCCGATTTTTTGTATTTTTAAAAGAAAAAATAATTAAAAACATATAGAAATTTTATAATGATTGCTGAGTTTTATTTTTAAATTGTTTTAGTATTTTTTCAGAATTTAAAAATAATTAACTTTTATACAGAGTATACCATAAAAATATTTTTTTACTTCTCAAAAATTTATACTAACTCAACCAATAATTCATTCATCTTAAATTGAGCTTATTGGTAGGTTATACTAATTTTTTAATATACAAATGAGGGAGATTATATTCATAATATTTTTTCTCAGACATTTTTATTATATAAATTAAAATTAAATGAACAGTAATAAATAATATTAATTAAAAACTATTAATTAAATTTAGATCTAATAATAACGAGACGTAAGACGCAAGGGATTGCAAAGAGAAGTAATTATAAGTACAACTTACCATTAAATGAATAAGAAAATATTAAGAGTAACATCAGCTGCGTACGATGTGTCTCTAGAACGAGGCAGAAAACCAATGGCTCTGCCAGATTAATTTTTTAATTTTTTCTTTTTAGTACCACTTGTTCCTATTTAATTTTTTAATATTTACTTTTTACAAATAAAAAAATTGTTTCAAAAGTCAATACCAATGTTGTCAAACTCGAGTTTTTACGTAAAAACATAAAGGGGTAGTAGAAACGTAAAACGTAGAAACGACACAAAACGTAAAGTTTCTAATTTCTACTACTTAAGGTCAAAATACAAAATTATATATGCATGTAAAAAAAATCACATAATGCACATTGTGTTGAGCCACTTATCTATCTAAAAAGAAAAAGTATTTTTGATAGCCAAGTATCAAAATTATAAACAGTGATAACTAACAAGTAATGGATAACAATATGCTCTAACTGCTGTATACACTCTGCAGATTTTGGATCATCGCTCATCAGGATATAATTCCACTTCTTTTAATGCACTCAATGATCCAAAAAAACAAAACAGTTGTCATAACATAACTTATAATAGAATTGCAGTTTTACAAGATATGATTATAAAATACATATATCTAAATATAAAGATATCAAGATATTGTGCCTATGTATATGTCATCATTGCTTAAGACATATACATATATCCTGAATTATGGACATATCGGTAACAAACACATATAATTTGACAATGGCTACTCATCAATGACCATAATCTAACATGTCAAACTTGACAAGAGAAGTAGTTTATTGTGTAAGTTATAACTTATACTTGAAATGCGGAATATGATAGATTATAAATACCTTCCGCCATTGCTTTCTTTTTTGTTTTGAATAGTTTCTGCAACTGATACAAAAATCTTCTATTGAGTCTTCCTAACTCTTCTCTACAGCCCAGATGGTGTGCAGCTCTGTGGTAGAGTGAGCTCAAGGACTTATGAAGCTGAAGATGCACCCTTTTATAAACTCCTCCATCATAGAGTCTGTTCAATTGTGCACTGAAGATGAGCTCAATTGACGGCAGACAAGAACCAAATTAATGGTTGATGATTACAGATGATTGCAGACCAGATACAAGAGTAGTTTAATCACTACAATAAGTGAGCAATAAGTGGACAACATTAGTAGACTATATATGGTTCTCTATTATCATTAGTGAACAATATAGGTGGACCACATAAGGTCACACCAGGTCCCTATTAACCACTAGTACTTTTACTAACATTTGCCCACTTGGTCCACATATACAATCATATACTATAGTGAGAAGCAAAATACATGAATCATGGCGATAAATCCTCTTATTTGTGCGAGTATTACCTTCTATGTATTACATTGTATTATATTTCTCAAGCTTATATAACTTAATGAATAAACCCAATATTTATCTGAGTCCAAACTTTATTGATATTTCTCAGAATAATTAACTGGAGTGCGCATAAACTGAATGAGAAACATCACAAATAAAGTTTCATTAATATAGTATCATTCTTACAATGAAAATCACATATGGGAATCAAGTCCCATCCTTTCTACATGATCTTTAAATTTAACTAGTGGCATGCCTTTAGTTAAAGGATCAACAATCATTAATTCAGTGCTAATGTGTTCAATAACCACTGATTTATCTTTAACACGTTCTCTTATGGCTAGATATTTAATGTCGATGTGCTTGCTTCGACTACCACTTTTGTTATTCTTAGCCATAAAATTAGCAGCTGAATTATCACAATATATCTTTAATGGCCTAGAAATAGAGTCCATAACTCTAAGACCAAAAATGGAACTCCTCATCCATACACCTTGTGAGGTAGCCTCAAAACAAGAAACTAACTCAGCCTCCATAGTGGAAGTAGAAGTCAAGGTCTGTTTGATACTTCTCCAAGACACAGCTCCACTGGCTAGCATGAAAATATATCTTGAAGTGGATTTTCTAGAATCAATGCAACCAATGTAGTCTGAATCTGAGTAGCCAATTACTTCCAAGTTGTCAGTCAGTCTAAACATAAGCATGTAGTCCTTAGTCCCTTGAAGATATCTCATCACTTTCTTTGCAGCTTTCCAGTGGTCTAAGCTTGGATTACTTTGATATCTTCCTAATACTACAACTGCATATATTAGGCTTACAACAGCTGAAGCATAAGGAATGTTCTTCATTTGTTCCCACTCAAGATCATTTTTCAGGCACTGGTTTAAATCAAACTTGTCACCCTTCACGATGAGAGCTATACTTGGTGAACAATCACTCATCCTAAATCTTTCCAGAACTTTGTTGATATAGGTCTCTTAAGACAAACCAAGAATACCCCTTATTCTGTCTCTATCTATCTTGATGCCAATAACATAAGAGGCATCACTCATATCCTTCATATCAAAGTTTTTAGAGAGAAATTATTTCACCTCATATAGTAAACATTTATCATTGGTTGCAAGTAAAATATCATCCACATATAGAATAGCGAAACAAATTTTGCTCCCACTGACCTTCTGGTATATACATTGATCCAGATATTCTCTACAAAACCAAATGAAGAAATAACATCATGAAATTTCAAATACCATTGACGGGATGCTTGTTTCAATCCATATATACATTTCTTAAACTTGTATACCAATTGCTCACCATCGCTAGAGCAGAATCCTTTAGGTTATTTCATATAAACATCTTCCTCTAGATCTCCATTGAGAAAAGTTATTTTCACATTCATTTGTTGCAACTCTAAGTCAAAATGTGCAACTAATGCTAGAATGATACGAAGAGAATCTTTTTTAGATACAGGAGAAAAGGTCTACTTATAGTCAATTCCTTCCTTCTGATTAAATCCCTTGGCTACGACTCTTGCTTTATATCTTTTAATGTTGCCTAATGAGTCTTTCTTAGTTTTGAAGACCCATTTACATCCAATGGCTCTTGCACCATTAGGCAACTGAACAAGATCCCAAACTCCATTAGTTGCTATAGAATTCAATTCATCTTTCATAGCATTATACCACAATTTTGATTTTTTACAATTCATGGCTTGTGAAAATCTTTTAGGATCATTTTCGGCTTCAATATTATAGTCAGCTTCTTGTAAATACACAACAAAGTCACTAGGGATCGCTGATTTTCTTATTCTGGTAGATCTTCTTAATGTTATTTCATTATCTTCTTGAGGAACTTGTTGTTCAACTGGTTGATCAAAATTTTCTAATTGTTCATCATGAACAACTTGACTACTAGATTATGAGCAGGTTGTGGATATTGAATGACTGGTTGTACAACACTCGGTTGAGTTGGAAAGGTATCAAGAACAACCAATCTCAAACTTGAAGTGGATGGTTGAGTAACTGAATGATCTTTCTCATAAACAAAGTCTCTGGATTGATCGCTCCCACTAATCAAGTCATTGTCAATAAATTTAGCATTTCTTGATTCCACAATCCTTGTACTATGAGATGGACAGTAAAATATGTATCCCTTACACCTTTCGGCATATCCAATGAAATACCCACTAATGGTCCTTGGGTCAAGCTTATTTTCTTATGGGTTATAGATTTTGACTTCAGACAGGCATCCCCAAACGCGTACATGTTGCAAACTCGATTTCCATCCTTTAAATAACTCAAACGGTGTCTTTGAGACAACCTTAGTTGGAACTCGATTTAATATGTACATTGGCATCTTAAGCGCTTCAATCCACAAGGACTTAGGAAGCTTGGAGAAATTGAGCGTACTTCGCACTATATCCATTAATGTTTGGTTTCATTTTTCTGCTAACTATTCTGATATGGAGAACCCGGCATGGTGTATTGGGCAACTATCCCATGCTTTTCAAGAAACTTCACAAACGGACCAGGTGCTTGTCCATCTTCAGTGTATCTACTATAATATTCTTCACCTTTATCTGATCTCACAATTTTAATTTGCTTACCACATTATTTCTCTACTTCCAATTTAAATACCTTAAAAGCATCTAATGCTTCATACGTATTATTAAGCATGTAGAGATATATGTATCGTGAATAATCATCTATGAAAGAGATGAAGTATTTCTAACCATATGCGTCCATGTCAGGACAAAAAATATTTGTATGTATGATTTCTAACAATTTCGTACTCCTCTTGGCACCTTTTTTAGACTTATTTGTTTGCTTTCCCTTAATGCAATCTACACAAGTTTCAAAATCAGCAAAATCTAAAGTATTAAGTACTCCACAACTAGTACTTTTACTAACATATTGCACTCAGAATTTCAAACTTTACAAAAACATATAGTTGTTAAACATTTATTTCCTTCATTCAAAAGGTTCGTGGGAACGGGGAGGAGGGAAGGCGTTTAATTTTGTTTTTTGCTGGAAATGACATATTGACTGAATGAGGACAGCTGGATGACATGGACTGGGATTTGAAGTTTCTGTTGAGATATAATATAGTCCCACATTGGTTGTATGAGCAACTAATGTGGAGTTTATAAGGCCTTGGGCACTCTCATCTTTGAGCTAGCTTTTAGGGTGGTGTATCTCAAGGTTCTTTACATGGTATCAGAGCCTCGCTGCCCCCCACTTTCTCTTGTGGACATTCTTAGCACAGGTAGGTTGAGCCTGTTGCATCATCCACTCTTCAAGCCTAATGGGCTCTTGTGTGAGGGGGTGTGTTGAGATATAATATAGTCCCACATTGGTTGTATGAGCAACTAATGTGAAGTTTATAAGGCCTTGGGCACTCCCACCCTTTGAGCTAGCTTTTGGGGTGGTGTATCCCAACGTTCTTTACATGGTATCAGAGCCCTCGCCGTCCCCCACTTTCTCTTGTGGAGTTTCTTAGCACAGGTAGGCTGGGCCTGTTGCATTGTCCACTCTTCAAGCCCAAAGGGCTCTTGTGTGAGGGGGCGTGTTGAGATATATAGTCCCACATTGGTTGTATGTGCAACTAATGTGGAGTTTATAAGGCCTTGGGCACTCCAAGCCTTTGAGCTATCTTGTGGTATGCTGTATCCCAAGGTTCTTTACACCCAAGGTTCTTTGCAGTTTCAAATCTTTAGTTGGGCAGTGGCATGCAATTTGATGTTGATTTTCTACATGCTTGGTCTCACAATTTTCATAACAAAAGAAACCTTATCGAGGGAAGGTAAAGCCTTTTGGATTCTTTCCTTATTGAAAGTAATGTACGGTGCAAGTGTCGCCAAAAGCTCAAGCATCTCCAAAATAGTTTTTAACGCTGCGAAATACCGGTTCTTTGTCTTCCTAAGTCCATAAAAGGAACCTCTTTTAAATAAATCTCAAAGAAAAAATAATACAGAAAGAAAACAAACGAATTCAAAGAGCTACACACATAGACAGAGAAAACATGCAAAGCTAGAAAGTTAAACTTTTTTTCTTTTATTATTTATGTATTCGAGAATCTTGTGAATGGCATCTTGAGACCAGAGCCACCAGGTAGTCAAGACTTGATCAATCCAGCTCCGTGCAATGTGCAACTTCTTCGTAGTTTCACCGATCATTTCAGTGAGTAGGGTTTCGATGTTCATGTGCACATCATGGTTAGTTCTCTAATTAAATTCCCCATTCTCAATGCGCCTCTCTATCTTATATAGACCATGAATAATACAATCTCTTTCACCCATGCTTATCAATCCCTGCAATCATAATTTTCATGTCAGCTCGCAGCAAAGCTTATCATTCAAACAGGAAAGTGAATGAGTGAGTGCATTTATGATTATTAGAACCTGTTTAGCGAGATTTGAAGCATGTCTTCCCATTATATCATGCTTGTATAGCTGCTTATGATAAGAGATTGACTCATTCAACCTCTCAGCATCTATCATGCCTTCCGCGAATCTTCCCATCCATAGTTTTGCATCACTGGGCATCGCTTGGGCAAGGACCTTGATGCGTGACTGACTTGGATTGAGCTTTTCTATAATTTATGGGAAAAATTACTCTCCAGCCGTAGGAGAGTAGTTTACTTTCCTACAGAGACATAAATTTTTAGCTTTTTTATTTTTATTTTTTTATTTATAATTATATGGGTCCCATCACAAAATTGTAAGGGAGTAGGAGATACCTTCTCTTATGTTGATGTAGATTAGTAAATCCCATAATTTATTCCATAGTTTAGGATTTTCAACAATTGTTAATTATTTCCTTTTTTTTATTTTTAGATTATGTTTGAGTGTACGTGATTGTGCGTTATCTCCTTTGATTGCGCATGATTATATTTATTTACTTTTTTTGTTATTTTATTTTGCCTATTTAAGGCTTGGAGAACCCTATTGTTATCATTTTATTTTTGGTTAAATAAAATTAAGAAAAGAGAAAAATATTTTCTCGCAACTCTTGTTTCGTTCTTTCTATTTACTCAATTGGTTACTACTTCGGCATTATTTGGTATCAGAGGACTAGGTTGCCTTCAACCAATGACTGATCAGAATCTTAGAGGTCATCGATGGCGGAGTGGTGAAGATAAGGACGTGGATTCGTTCCTAAAGGAGGGAAACAACCGCGTCAGATAGACCTACGTGACATAGAGAATGACGAGCTCGGAAGGCGGATCCGAGATTTGAAGCAACAACTTGAGCAAGCGTTGGACAAGAAAATTCAAGTTTTGGAGAGACTACTTGTGCGGGGGCAAAGAAAGAGAATTCAAGATTTGGAGCGACGACTTGTGGGGTATGCATGAAAATCCAAATTTTGAAGCGAGCTCTTGTGCGACTTGCATGGACAAAGTTGGGCATTCAATCCAAAGAAGGAATGTAATTAGAGAACACATCTGATGACGAAGAGGAGGACATCAATCTCTTGGGGATTCTAAACCAGGGACAAAATTAGGAAGTACGACCTGGAAATCAGTCCACTTTTCAAGATATCGAGATGCAAATCAGCATTCCTGACTTTGAAGTCTATGATCATAATTCAGTTTATGATGATTATTCGATCTATGATGGTAATCCAATCTGTGATCATGTGGGCTTCATTGGTATTCCTAAAACAGGGGTTATTGGGTAGTTTTACTTCATTTGCGTTTTGCTCTTTTTGCCATGTCGTTTTACATTTGTTATTAAACGCAGCAGTTTTGTATATTTGATATATACATAATTGATTTTCTATTTTCCTTAACAACTCATATTTTACCCAATTAGTTTTTCTCTCTCTCCTTTTTCTCTCTCGATCAAAAGCACTCTGAAACCATATCATAGGGCTTGCTGATTTCATCAAGAAATCATTCCCTCTGTTGCTTAATCTTGTGATTAACTGTGTGCTTCTCTTCCTCCTTGTGTGCACCTATGTTTTCTTGGTTTCTTTTGCAGGATCTGTTGAAGCTCAAGATCGAGAGTGGCTGGGTTGTTTGCTTGGGATCTGGTGGCTTTGATTCAATATTGAAGAAGCTTACTGGTTCAACTAGTGAATGAGTATCTGACACTTTGTGTGATATTGCATGCCAGTGTGTGTTTCTTTTTCGTTCTTGAAATCAGATGCATGTTTAGATTTCTTAGGTGCTGTTTTTAGAGTGTTGCTTTTTGATTCTGAGTTGTAGATGTTTTATGTTCTCTTGCACATTGTATTCGGGTTCTGATTTAATGCAAGCTGATAAAGGGGATTTTAGCCCTTTGTCCTTGATGTAGGAAACTTGCTAATAACAAGTTTCTGAACAAGAAAAAATCCTTGTGCCTCCTGTCTTTTTCTTCTGTTAATTTTGTATCTCTGCGATTAAATTTACAACAGATCATAATCCAATTTACGATAATTATTCGATTTATGATGATTATTTAGTTTCTGATAAATCTAATGTGAAATTCGACGATGGAGATTTAATCTAGGAAGAATTGTCATGTCAGCTTCTACCTAAAGTGATTGAGATAAGTGAAGATAAAGAATATTCGAGGACGAATCTTTTCATGGCAAGGGAGAATGATGCACTTACAGTTGGCTCATTAAACATGGCTCAACCATTGATTAAAGAAGCTCGTGGTCAACTAGAGTTTGTGGCCCAATAAATATGGCTCAATTGTTGAAAAAAGCATTAATTTGAAATATAACAAATTACAATCGAATCCAAGTCTCAATAAAGCAGCATATGTGATTGTGATTTGTTTGGCAAGAAAAGGAAAACAACACATCTGGCATGATTTAAGATCTAAGATTTGGGACGTGTTTTGAATGATTTAATTGTAAATATTTATTTATTTTTGAAAGTTAGTTATTGTTATATTTATGTTAGGAATTTTTTTATTTTTAAGATTTTGAATTTTTGAATTTTGGATCAATTTGTAATTAGTCTATAAAAGGCGCTTATGACCCTTAGAAATTGAATTTTGTTATTTGAGAATAGAAGGATTACTCTTTTGTGAAAATTCTAACATTCTATTTAATCATTTTTCTATGTGTTTTCGGCATCAGACCTAAGCCTTCTTTCTAAGCTTCGTTACGAAGGCAAACGACTAATCGACATGGAGGAGAATATAGGTGCTAAAACAAAGCTTGAAAATCGCGGCTCTGATTGATTTGTGTTTTCAAGAACAGTTTTTAAATTTGAAAAATAATAAAACAAATAATCTTGTTTGAAAAGACTGTTTTCATGCATCTTGTTTTAAAAATCGTGTAAGTGTTTTTGTTTTAGAAACAGAAAAAGCAAAACAACTTCAGCATGTTTTCCAAAGTTGTTTCCTGGTTTTTTGTTTTGTGCGGTGGCATTTATGTAAATAAGGAGATTCATTAATGGCATTTTCGTAATTAAATTGATTTTTTATTTTATTTTAAATTATTTTGCGGTGACAATCTTGTAAATATGAAGATTCATTAATGACATTTTTGTAAATAACTACATCTTCTTTATAACTTTTAAACTAATCATATTCAAACAAGTTTTATTGATTTTTTACTCTCAAAATCAGTTTTCAAACTTCATTCTCAAAACAGTTTTTAAAAACAAAAAACAAAAACACATTCAAAATCCCGCGTCATTGTCTATTTATGGGTTTTGCAGCGATTTCAGGGTTTTAGAGGGACCACCGCTTGGGACTAGGGTTTTGTTAATTGGGCATTTTTAAGTTGGTCCCACCATTCTATCGTTCAGTTCCAGCATTTTCGAATTTAAATTTCACCATTTTTTTTTTTTGAAAATAGGGTTATTAGTCTTTTTCTATTTTTATGTCGTAGATAAGATTTTATAAATTGTTTAGTAAATTATTAAAAAAAAATAAATTGAGCTACTTTTTATCTAATACTTATATTATTTAAATAATTAAATAAGTTGTATTTTTTATTTTATGTTGTTCCTTATCTTTTCATAAATCAAATGAAGTATTAATCTTTGTTGATGAGTATTTTTAGCTTTTATTTTGGTATTTTTTAAATAACACATTGCCAAATTATTTTGGCATTTTTTTTCCATCTTGTTATTTTTCTGTCATTTTAAAAGTCACAAACTTAAGTTCTTTTAAAAGATAAACATAAAGAGATGTGGATCTTATAGAACAAAAATAAAAATATAGATTTCACCTCTTTATGCCTATCTCTTTCTTAAAAAAAATCTAAATTTATATTCTTTAAAAGAACACACACTTCTCCTCTCTTTTCTTCCAAAACTTTGTTAAAATTCATCCATCTTTTCAGAACGTGATTATCAAAATATAAATTATGTAAAAGTAACTTTTCTAAACTCGTTATCCTGTCGGATTGGTTAAGTCCATAAACCGTTTAAATTTAAAAGCAAAATTCCATTAACCTAATCTCTCCATTAATGCATTTTCTATAATATTTGAATGTCATTAATTTAAATTTATTGGTTTGAAGCCATGTATTTTACTTGTTAAATTATTAAAGTAAGTGTTTTGTGGAATTAAATAAGGAACCAGAAGAAATTAAAAAAAGTCTCTCCCTAATTTCCCTCGACCTCTGATTCTCTCGATCTTTCCTTTAATTTTTTTTCTTTGCCCTTTTGCAATCTTCTTCCTCTTATTATTATCCTCCTTTTTCTCCTATCCAGTAAAAAAGATTGCTTCAAATTAAAAATACATTTATTAAGTCTATAATATATTAATATTTATTATTTACATATTTATTAAAAAAATCTCCAAACTAGTTTTTTTAAATGAATATGCAAGTTACAGAAACTTGTATCACATAATAAAAGTATTATCAAACCTCTAGTCGTTTTTTTTTACAGCACTACGAACACAATTGCTTTTGAAAATATTATAAGGGAAATTGTTTTCTCGTTTAATATCAGATAAACTCATTTTCCTACACTCATATATTAAGTGGTAAAATCTATTTATATTTTTCTCTCTCCTCTCCTATATATATGTGAAAATGAGATAAACAATTTCCTATTATCAAAGGGAAATACTACTCTTATTTTACATGAGATAGTTATCTCATTTTATCTCACTTCAAAAATCACATCTTTTTTTTTCTTTTTCTTTTTTCCTTTTAATGGTGAATCTCGCTTGGATTCTCTCTATAGCATAAGAGTACATGAGAGAACTACTCTCATGTTACATGAGAGTAATATTCCCCGTTATCAAATGCATGCTCAGCACTATATTATAGCTCAAGATTTTTTTTTGGTTTATTTAATGCTGACTTGATGGATGTCTCTTTTTAGTTTATATCGTGTCATCGCAATTTAATTAAGATAGACCTCCAAATTAAGATTTATTAATAGTGATAGAACGGACAAGCAGTAGCGGTGTCAGTGGATGGTCAGCAGCAGCAATGCCGGCAGTGCCACAAATGGTGACAGGCAACAACAATGATTGACGGTAGATTGAAAATACAAATATTTTTATCTTAAAATTATTAAATACATTTAATTGTTGCAACATTCTAGTTAAAGTGTGTTAATTGTTAAAGCAGGGGATGATTTTTTGAAAGAGCACCTAAATATGCCTAAATAACATGTTGCAGGATCTTTGGTAAGCAGTAGTAGGCTTTTATTCCAAGTCTTCAGAAATGGCTTCCATGGCATGATTAGAACTTCATGACAATTAGGGTAACCTTCACTTCATTTCAAGTTTTTTAGTCCAATAATCAAGTTGGCTGGCAACGCATGCCGACCCGGTGGAACCATAAGAGCTGAATTTCTCGATGGCATTTTCTACTCCAAGATATTCATACACATCATCCTCAAAGACTGGATTTATACTTCTGAGCTCTTCCAGACTCAAGTCCAGCAATTGGCAGTTCTTCAATGTACATAAAGCAACAGATCTTCCAGCGATATCATGAGACGTCCTAAATGGTACTCCCTGAATGTGAAAGAAAAAGGGTAAGAATTTGCGTCAAATTTGTAGAACTAAGAAAGGTCTAAATAGGATAGAAAGAAACATGTGTTACAGTTGGAACATAATAAGCTAGCAGCAATGAGTCCAGAAATATTATGATATGCAAGGCTTTACGTCTGTTCACTACATCCTGTGAAAAATGCAGCATGTCTATATTTGCTCCCACATCTCAATACCTGCCAAACCAAAACATCTACATTCTTCGTACTAAAAAGGAAAGGAGAAGACTAAATTTTTCCATGCCAAAGGCCTTACAATTGATAACGGATGCATGTACATCAACATGGAAAATATTTCAAAATGTAGCTTATTGCATTCAGCGTTCAAAACTTGATAAGATATAAACTTCGTAAACATTTATTTCCTTCATTCAAATGATTCTTGGGGACGGGTAGGAGAAAAAGTGTTTGATCTTGTTTTCTGCTGAATGAGGACAGCTGGTAACGGGTGACATGGACTGGGATTTGAGATTGGGTTCAAATCTGAGAACTTACCTTCTTAACAAGATAATCAGCAAGTGTGGTTGCATCAAGATGACCAGCAGGTAAAGCCTTTTGTATTCTGTCCTTATTGAAGGTAATGTTCAGCGCAAATTCGGCCGATACCTCAAGCATCCCCAGAATAGTTTTAACACTGTCAAATACTGGTTCTTTGTCTTCCTAATTTAAGAAAGGAACTTTTTTAGATGAATCTCAAAAGACAAAATAGTGCAGAAAGAAAACAAATGAATGCAAGAACTGCACATACAAGCAATGCAAGAAAAGTTAAACTTTCTTTCTTTCATTCTTTAGCTACCTGCAAATCACGATTGTAAGCATGAGGAAGTCCTTTGCACAATGTGAGAAGAGTAACCAGATCTCCTATGACTCTGGCAGATTTCCCACGAACAAGTTCCATTGGATCCGGATTCTTTTTCTGAGGCATCATACTACTTCCAGTTGAAACAGAGTCACCTGGTGTGATAAATCCAAATTCCTCCGAAGCCCACAATACCCATTCTTCACCGAGCCGAGAAAGATGCACTGCTGTGATGGCATTAGCAGAAAGAAACTCCAGTAGAAAATCTCGGTCAGAAACTGCATCTATGCTATTTAAGACAACAGCATATAATAAGTTAGCAAGGAAAAAGAGATGCATATGAAGATTCAACACCAATCACATGCCAAGAACAATTACATAGACTTACTTCACACATACAAAATTAAATTAGATACCTATTCCTCAAGGGAGCTGTAAATCCTAAGGCATTTGAAGTCATGAATCGATCAATGGGTAGCCCTGTACCGGCCACTGCACAAGCCCCTAAGGGGCAGAAATTCATCCTAACTCTACAGTCTACCAATCGACCAGCATCACGCTCAATCTGCAAAAAGGCTTAATGTCTTCAGTCAATAAAACAGATAAGCTCAAAACCTATCCCCTAAATCCGGATTACTTACTTCATAAGTGAATCAATAAATCAAAAAATATGGACTTGTTGACAATAATATTAATAATAATGTTAAATGAGTTTTCAAGCTATGTTAGACTAGTAATAAATTAAAAAAGCTTGATGATGGCTGGTAAGTAAAGTAAGAATAAGTAGTTGAAAATCAAAAGAACCAACCCTGTTACGGAATTCCGGAACATCTCATATAAGTGGGATTGACATAAATTTGATCAACCATTAATTAAAAAAATTTCAGCACACACCTCCTCAACATATGCCAGCAGAAGATGTTGCAGTAGAACAGGTTGCGCACGCTGTAAATGAGTATAACCAGGAACAATGAGACCCTCATTCTTCAAAGCCAACTCAACCAGCGTAACCTGCAGGTGTTTGATGCCTCTGAGGATCCTATCAATGGCATCACGACACCAGAGGCGTAAATCAGTCAACACTTGATCATTTCTACTCCGAGCAGTGTGTAGCTTCTTGGCAGGTTCACCAATCATATCAGTGAGTGCGGCTTCAATGTTCATGTGCACATCCTCTCTATCAGTTCTCCAATTGAACTCACCATTCTCAATACGCTTCTCTATCTCATCAAGACCTTTAAGAATAGAATCCCTATCAGCTACACTCATCAATCCCTACAACAACAACCACTATGTCAGTAAAGTAACAGTAACCACTCAAACGGTAAAGTGAGTGAGTGCATTTGAGATTAATAGAAGAACCTGTTGAGCAAGCATTGAAGCATGAGCTCTGCTTCCCATAATGTCCTGTTTGTATAGTTGCTTATCGTAAGAGATCGATTCCGTGAACCTCTCAACCGCATCGGTCACGCCTTCCTCGAACCTTCCACCCCACAGTTTAGCCTCTTTGGGCTTCGCTTGGGCCTGGGCCTCCATTCGAGGCTTCATCCTGCGTAGATATGCGCACCAAGGTCGACCACTTTTCGAAACGGAGTAGACGGTGGTGGACGGAGGTGCTAGAATAAAGCTTGAAGAGAACGCACCAGCGATCACCATGCCGTTTTCAGGGTTTAGGAAGGACGAGTGCGTAACCGTTTTTATGGATCACTTAATCGGGTACCCGCTTATGATGGAACAACCCGATCTTCTTTTTTTTGGGCATTTTCAAATTGGGCTCCACACTCCACTACTTAATCATCGTCATGTTCCCGTACAACATATTTTTTCTTACTTCGTCAAAATATTTTCAAATATATTCACCGTTACAACCAGTTTTTAAAAACTTGTCCCGACCGAGGTCAGGAGTCAGGGGTTCAATCGGGGTGTTATAGGGTCACTATGCTGATCCGATTTTATATATTAAAAAAATATAAATATATATATCTTATATGAAAATATTAAAAAACAAACCATCAATCATCAAAGATTTAAAATATACTTAACATAATTCATCAATTACAATCACAATTCAATATTACACAACTTAATTAAAGTATCAAGATACCAAAGCATAAAACTCAGATTCTAATGGGGTCACTATGCTGACCCGGTTCTGCCTCTTTTGATAAGGTCTCTGACAAAGGAAAATTTAAAAGAAGCAATAATGAGACTGACCCGATTCTGCCTCTTTTGAGAAGGTCTCTGACAAAGAATAATTTAAAGGAAGTAAGAATGAGTTTTTGTTTTCCATCGACGACCGTAAGAATTTCATTTGAATAGGTAAAATTCTTACCTTTTCTAGGAGATTCACGGTAGCGAGTTGAAGAATGAAAACGTCTAGGTCGCTAGGAGAGAAGATAACGATTAGATTTAGGTTTGCAAATATTTTTATTTTATTTTTTAATAAAACAATGTTGTTTCATGGAAAAAAAAATTAAAAAAAAAAACATGCAGTAACCCGCTTTGACCCCTCTGACTCGGGAGTCACTGAAACCCGGCCGAATTTTGAGAGTCAGAGGGGTCGATATACATATAGGGTCCAACTTGTGATCTCAACCCTCAGAGGAGAGAGATCAGGGTTAACTCGGGGGTGGGGCGGAGTTTTAAACATTGGTTACAACAACCTTTTAACAATTTTTTTTTTTCGAATTTGAGTTTCAGCCATTTTTGTTTTGAAAATACTGATTATTAGTCTTTATCTATTTTTATCTTGTAGATAAGATTTTATAAAAAATTTAGTAAGTGATAAAAAAATAAAAAAAATCGTACTACATTTGAGCTACTTTTTATCTAATACTTATATTATTTAAATAATTAAATAAGTTGTATTTTTTTATATTATGTTGTTCTATATTTGTTCTTAAATCAAATGAATTATTAATATTTGTTGATGAGTATTTTTAGCATTTGTTTTAGGGATTTATACTTATTATGTTATATGAAATTATTGTTGTCATGTTACAGAAAGATCGATAACCATGTTTCAATTGTTTTGTTTTTTGATTTTTTTTAAAAGCAATGGGACCCACTGAAGTTGTGTCTGCAGGAAAATAAAATTGATTTTTGTTGCATAACAATTCGAAATCCCTTTGTTTTAATATCACATCGCCACCTTGCTATGTTTCTTTTCTTCCAAAACTTTGTTAAAGCCCATCCTTCTTTTCACAACGTGATTATGAAAATATAAAGGGATTAAAGTATCTACAGTAGTAACTTCAGATAAAGATCTCTGTTGTTCAATTAAACGACGACATTTTGGTCCTTTTTTTTTAAATCAAATTTCTTATTGTTCGCCTGCCTTTTGTGTTTCGTCTTCCTGAACTATTTGTCCTTCCTTATTCATAAACGATAGTCGTCTTCGTCTCTCATATGGCTGTTTCTTTTTGCGCTTCCTTTTGAGCCTGAGTCCCCTGTTGGCTAGGTGTGAGAAATGAAACACCTCCCATTTATAGTGGGGGGTATCTTCTCTTGTCATTCTGGCTTTTAGAAATGGAGTTTCCTCTGCTCCAAGGGGGTTAGAACCTGGTTTGTTACTTCGTTTACCCCCTGATGTGAATGGGCCATTCTTTCCAACTTGATGGGATGATCACATGATTGTTGTAAGAACCCGCACCGTTAATTAAGGAAATTAATCAGTTAATTATAAGTTTAATGAGATAATTCCATAATTGACCCTAATAATTATTATGAAGCTTTAATAATTATAGTAAGTGAGTAATAATGCTGAAAGTCGCTTTTCTAACGAAAAGTGCAGATACTGGTTCTGCTAGTCGGTATAAATGCGTACCGAAAAAGTATCCCAAAAAATTATAATAAGTACATGATAATTACTAGAATAACATGTAGGACTTGTAAAACGAGTTTCAAGTTAAAATAATGAGGACTGATGCCAGAAACTGGTACTGGCTATGAAAAGCGCATACCGGAAAGGTGCTCCGAAAAATATAGGAAAAATATAATTCTTGTAAAATTGAGTAGGTTAAGAATCCTGAGTTTGGGATTAAAATGCTAAGCGTAGCAATTAAAGTTAATACTGTGTGATTATTGCTTAAGTGGCTATGTATAGAGGGTTGCACACAACCCTAGGCTGATCCTCCACCCTTGTATGCGTGAGTTGGCTGCTGCCACCTTCCCCTATCTTGGTCATTTTCATTTTTACTTAGAAACCTCCAAAGATATCACCTTTCTTCATGATTTCTTCATCTAAACACCTTGGTTGAGTGTGGTGGAGTCAATGTTAAGCTTTCTTTTCTGAGTTGAGTGAGCTTCCTTGTGAGGTTAAGGTGCTGAGTCTTCTGAGTTGTGAGGTTGGGGCCTTTGTCTTGTGTGTGGAGGCTCCAAGAAGCTTCCTTTGTGAGGGAAGGGGCAAGCTTTGGTAGCATTTTCGTGTGCAGTGGAAGTCTGAACCTTGGGAGTGTCAAGTGAGCTCCAAGAGCCTTCCATTTCTGAGTTTGAAGCTTTGGTGAGTGTCTTTGCATGTAAATGGTTTAAGCAAGTAACTAGCATGTGTATGAACCTGTATAGACCTAAAAACGGAGTCTTGAACACTTTTATTTGGTAAAAGTTGGACCTTTGGTGGATATCTTCGTGAAATGCAGAAACTGCATTCTGTCGCGAAATATCAGGATATTTGGTCGATAAATATCCGGATATTGATATCCTAATATGGATATCCGGATATGGATATCCGGATATGGATATCCGGATATGGGGATCTGGATATCTGGATATTGATATCCGGATATTGCCAGTGAGATATCCAGATATGCCTCCGACATATATCCGGATATTCTGGGATTTCGAAGAACAGTAAGGTACTGTTCATACAGAACTGGGCTATGGGTTTGTGGACCCTATTTTGATGGAGTTGAACTTCTGTGAATACTTAACTAAGTCAGAATCAAGGGATTAAGGGTTTATGGCTTTGAGAGAAGCCTTAAGACGTAAAACGTAAAAGGAAAACATAGTCTTTATGTTTATGCTATTGAGCTATGAATATTGATATGCTTGCTGGTCCTAAATCAGATTGTGATCTGCTGTGTTTGGACATTGAACTGGTGTGGACTTGACTTGGATTGATTGCTTAAGAGGTAAGCTTTCGTGTCCTCGGTTTAGTCATGTTGTGGTTCCACCATGTCCCTTGGGGGTATGGTTATATGCATGCTATGTTACATGCTTTGAATATTTGAAATGCTGTTGAGTTTTATGTGTAATGGCTTTTAATATGCATGTGTTGTTCCATCTTGACGGTAAGCCTGAGTATATGGCGTCATACAAGACGGTGATCCGGGGTGGATGCAAGTAGCATCTTGCACTATTTGTGGGTATTAGACGTATATAAATCCTATATTTCACTGGCCAGTAGAATAGAATTGACACACATGACATGATTATCTACTGCATTGCACTATTTTAGAACTGATGATGATAAACTGCTTTTGAACTTATATTGCACATGTAAGTGAGCTTGGGGTGGAAGACTCTTGAGGACCCCTTGCCTTACTGAGATTTCTTGTTTAGAGATCTTACCCCACGTTTGGGGAATGCTTATTTCAGGTTCAGGTAGTATGGGGACTGATGCCTCTGGTGGCAGGAGGCCAGAGCTTAGTTGATGTTTAGTGCTGTTCATATTATGCTGGCATGACTGGATTGGATGTTGTTTATGTTTTCTGCACTTATATGCTTATGTTGCTGATGTTGAGACTGATGTTGGGCTTTGTTGCCTTATTTGGGTGAGCATGGGGTTTGTCCATGCCACTTTGTGGTTAGTACTTTTGAGTTGAGTTGTATAAACTGTTAGATGGTTCGGTCTACATTTTGTGGTTCCGTGACTAAAGACTCGTACTTTTGTTATCTTAATTAATGAGGTATTTCAGTTAGATGTCTTTTGCAATTTACATATAGGCATGATTTTATTTGATTGATTAATTAAGCAAGTTGGTAATGATAATGACGTCATAATTGAAAAGAAAAAGGTATTCCGCAATTTTAATTAAGCGCAGCTTAATACGATGATATGATAACATTATCGGATATATACGGGGTGTTACAATTGTGAGTATTGTATTACATGTGTCATGAGTGTGGATGGAGGCTTTTGCTTCTTATCAGTCTGGATTTTAGTTGTGGGATATTGGCCTTTCCTTTACATTGAATGATCCTGATAATATTGAAAAACCCCATCTTTCTACCCTTTTTTCTATGACAACAAGATCTTATGCCTCTCACTACTCACCTTGCTTCCTGACTGTCAACCCCCCATCTAGGAAGCTCATCATCCAGCCACCCGCTATCTGAATTGCTTCCCGTGATCTTATTTTTTGGCAGAGGCATGGTATCTGGTCATGGCCAAAAATGGCAATCTTCTGACCTAGACAACAATAGTTTGAGATGGTGCATATGAAGAATAACATACCTTTCTCCTTCAATGGAAGAATTGCTAGGCTATTGTTGAATACCTTTAGAGGTTCAAATGTTGTGGAATGCTCGTACTCATACTGTGATACCTGAATTAGGTTGTCGAATTTGGCGTCAAACGCGAATTCTGTGTTAACATTTCAAAGTTCTTTAGAACGAATGATAAGAAATTTGATTTAAAAAAAAAAAAAGACCCAAAACGTTGACGTTTAATTAAATAGCAGAGATCCTTATCTGAAGTTACAGTAGATACTTTAATCTCTATTACTTAACAAGTGAGGAGACAACTTAAGTTCGATTTTTATTAAATATATATTTGAGAAGGGATAAAAAAATTTAATTGTGATTAAGCCCTAACTCGAAATTAGACTATTAGTTTTATAATCGGCTCAAAGAGTTAAAGTTTGTGGAGATACAGATTGTCGATTCTCATCTAAAATATAATTAAAGTCGTATAAAAAAATTAATATTATTTTTATAATGTGATAAATTTTCTGTAACTTGCATATTAATTAAAAAAAACTAGTTTGGAGATATTTTTTATAAATATGTGAATAATAAATATTAATATATTATATGACTTAATAAATGTATGTTTAATTTGTAGCAATCTTTTTTACTGGATAAGAGAAAAAAGAGGAAGAAGATTGCAAAAGGGGAAAGAAAAAAATTAAATCAGGAAAGAACGAGAGAATCAGAGGTCGATGGAAATTAGGGAGAGACTTTTTTGAAATTCTTATGTTCCTTATTTAATTACACAACACACTTACTATAATAATTTAACAAGTAAAATACATGGCTTCAAATATAGCAATAAACTCAACAAACCAATAAATTTAAATTAAGGGTTTATTTTTTCTGCAGTTACTGCAGATAAGTTATCTGCAGTAAGTCAATACGACGTTGTTTTAGGGCGGAAATCATGGTGTTTTTGTAATTTTAATTTATTTCAGCGTTATAATAGTCTTTATATTTATAATTTTTTAAAATTTCAATACCAAAATGACGTCATTTTGGAAATAAATGCAGATAATTTATCTATCTGCATTAACTGCAGAAATATTTTTTCCTAAGTAATATTATCAAACTTAGTTGTTTTTCTTTTAATAGCACTAACAACACAATTGCTTTTGAAAAGGAATGTCATTTCACAATAATATATGAGATTTGGTTTTTTTAAGGGGATGTATTGGATTAGAATTTTAAAAGATTATTTTGAGATAAATTTTTTTATAGATTTTAAAAGACTATCTTGAATTGTAGTGACTTTAAAGACTTTTTTTAAAAGACTTTTTTTTACAATCAAAATTTTATAAGATTGGATTTTAAAGAATTTTATATGATTTAAAAGGATAATATGGATTTATAAGATTTTAAAAAGGGTTTGGTGTTTGTCATTTTAAATGACATAAGTTATGTCATTTTAGGAGAGAGATAGATACAGAAAAATGGAAATCATGGGAGAGAGAAAGTGGGTGGTTTTTTAATTTAAATTTTAAATAAAAAGAAATTCTGTGTCTGTCTCTCTCTTAAAATGACATAATTTTATGTTATTTAGAATGACAAACACCTTTTCCTTTTAAAAAATCATATGAATTTTAACAAACATTCAAAATTACAAAAGTAAAAAAAATAACAAGGAAATGCAATGATATTAATAAGAAAAAGTAAAATTTAATATAATTTTCTCGATCAATAATTTGATGTAACTTGATGTTCTACTACATAGCTCTCCACATATATTTCTTAACCCTACACACATTAACATCTTCTCATTCCTGTTCTTGGGTTTGACCAATGGCTTGAAAATTATTTTCTTCGTTTGGTTTTACCATATATGATTATTGAAAATTATTGAGTTACATTTATTAATTAATTATTAATTTCTATTAAATACATTAAATTATAATCGTTAGATTGACAGAAATCAACGGTAATTAAGTTGATTGTAAAGGTGGCAAACTTTTTTGGTAATAAGTATATCCTACCCCTTATAGTATATATGGTAAAATCATATCTAAAGTTGCTTTACGTGCAACAATGACAGTTGTATGGTTACACATTTAATGCTTTCACGTTTTATATGGTTATGATTTCCCACATTAAATGTTTTAACCTATATATATGAAAAATTTGTCACTCTTGCATGTAAAGTAGCTGTAGAAAAATCAAACCACACACAAACACACATATATATATATATATATATACATGAAAAAAATATTTCTCCGACAACTTGAGATAAGTTTATCTCCGGCCACCCAAAAACTACGTCGTTTTGTTTACTTATTTTCTTATATTAATTAATTCACCTTTGAATGGCTATGATTTTCTTTTTCTCTCTCTTTCTTTGTCACCATTGATTCATATTTGTACGGTTATGATTTAATAGCCGGAGATAAAATTATCTCAAACAACTTGAGAAAGGATAAGCCACACACACATATATATAAATATGGGTTCATGTTTTCTCATGTTGCATGACAACATGAGAGAAAAAAAAGTAGAAACAAATCAAGTGTGAGTCCCATATTTTATAAAATAAAAATAAAAGAAAAATAGCTGGCACGCAGGAAAATTGTTTGCTTTCCAACGGCAGAAGACTATGTTTTTCGTATATATATATATATATATATATATATATATATAGGGTTTTATAAGAGTTATGTTGTAGGAAAGATGATTGTGTTATGTTATAGAGATTCGTTTTGCGTGCCATAGTTTTTCTTTTTTCAAAATATGCGAGTCCTACAAAATGTTGTGTATGTAGAAAATTTTTTGTGGTCATGTTAAATGATAGAATATAAGTAAAAATATGATAAATGTCTTTAAAATTAGAGTAAATACCATTTTTTGTCCTCAGCAAATTTCACGATATCCGCTTTAGTCCCTAGCAAATTAAAAAACCCAGTGTGGTCCCTAAAAAATTCAAAATGGACCTATTTTAGTCCTTTTAAGGACTAATATAGATCTTTTTTGAATTTGTGAGGGACCACGATTTCAACTAAACGAGTCCATTTTGAAATTCTTAGCAACCACGATAGGTCTTTTTATTTGTTAGGAATTAAAGCGGGCATCGTAAAATTTGCTGAGAACCAAAAATAGTTTTTACTGATAAAACAATAATTAAGAATCGTATCTGAGGTGGGACCGAGAAACCATTAATACCAAATATTCCGTTGATGTCATCTTGATGTCGACACGCAATTTTGAAATCACCCGCAAGCAATTATGGGTATGCCGTATGTATTTGTTACTTTGTTAATATGATTAGGCCGAATCTGGATCGGGTGGGGAATTGATTGCCTACATTAACGCATAAAGTTAATGGTCTTATTGCTTTGGAGTTGGAGTATAATGGGAGTTGGGAAAGGAAAGGATCAAAAGAATATGAGGGAAGAGAATGAAATGACAAGTAATAAGTTTTTTTCTTTTTTTTCCCCATAATGTATAAAAAGAGAGAGTTTTACAAGGCTATTTGTTAATCTTTTTAAAGGAAGGTTATACTTACAACTTTTTTTTTACAACCTTTTACAATCATATCTTAACACCGTTGATTTCTGCTAATCAACGGTTATCATTTATTGTGAATTAGTAATTAATTAATAAATTTAATTTGCAAAAATCATAATCGTTAATTGACGAAAATCAACGGTGTTAAGATATAGTTGTAAAAAAAAAATTGTAAGTATAACTTATTTCATCTTTTTAATGTAAAAAATTTCATCTAGTGGCCAAAATTTGAGCATAGTTAAAAAAAGATTGGAGGACTGTCCACAAGGAAATATACATACGCGTAGATTGGTTTGCAAATTACATCTTAATCATGGAGGAAAAAAATGCATGCTCACCACCATGTAGCTCAAGTTTTTTTAGTTTATTTACTGTTGACTTGATGGATGTCTCTTAGACCCCATGAATAACATATAATTTTCTTGTGTTTTGGGCTTTATGCCTTCCCTTAAAAAAAAAAAAAAAAACTCTGAAACAAGATACAATTTTAAGAAACATATGCAAGGCAGTTTATGTGGACTAGATTTTGAGACGAAACAATTTCCAAAAACATTTGGTGTCACTTAAGGTACAAGTTAACAGAAATGTTGGCATTATTTGTAATTTTGATTCACTATCATTTTTTTTTATAGTAATCAAACCATGAGTTGTTGCATTCAGATAAGAGTTAACTTTTCACATAATTATTATTGTAATTAATTTTGTAATAATGTGATAACACATAATTAAATAATAATATAATATTTTTTTAATTTTTTATGAAAATAAAGTTTCATTGATTTTAGATAAAAATTAAATTCCTAACAAAATTTAAAAAATATTAAATGATACAAATATATATTCACCAAACTACTCGTGAAAAATTATCATATTTTCTCAATTACTTATTAAATTTTGACGTTATTTTTTTCTCAAATAATGAATGACTATTACACATTTATGATCACTTTCATATAATCTTTTTGTACTTGATAATACTGATCATAAAATTATAAAACTTTCACCAAGAATTTTTTTTTTTTTTTTATAAACTCCATAGAGATATCCTTGAAAGGAATTACTTTTCTTTGAAACACCCGTGTTTTATATAAAACTTTTCAATTCGTCGAGTCAATTCATATCCATAAGAAATACAAAAAAATAAAATAAAATAAAACCTAATAAAATTAAAACCTTTTTTCTTATTAAAATAATTTCAAAACGGAGGTTCAAAACCACAAGCTTTAGATCTCATTTAAGCGAACACATCCATGTAAAAATGGCGTGTCACGCCACCTTGCTGAAATCACCTAATAGTACTTTTTGGAGCTTGAGAGTTTCTTATACTCGTTTTCGTGTAAGAATTTTTTACACAATCCTGTTTAATACGAGTCATATCTATTTATTGTTAGGGCTTTATTTTTATTATGTTACATAACATAAAATATTCTTCCTACATACATAAATTTTATATGGGATCCACTTTAAATTTGTTCTCTTTTTCCTATTCTCTCTCATTTCTCTTCCTTTTGTGAGAGTAGGAAGTTTATTTTTATGTTATGTTACATAACAAAAACATTTATCTTATTGTTATCTACCTGAATATAATAAAACTTTAACATATTGACTGACGACAATTTTTAAGTTTTTAAGGTATAAACTTTCATTAAAGGCACTATTTCATGATATATGATTGTATTTTTAGAAATATTATATTATTTTTAAATAAATTTCAAAATGTATTTAGTTAGTATTTTTTAAAAATCATATGATAAGAAAAGAAGTGAATGTGAGAGCAAAAAATAATAATTGAATTATAAAATTACTTTTATTTGAAAAAAAATACATACCCACCCTTTCATTATAAATTAAGAAAACATTGTAATATCCCATAACCAATAATACTCATTTTTTTTTTTTTTAAATTTACGTACTTAATGGTTTTTTTATTATGAGTTTTTTTTTTTTTTTTTTTTTTTTTTTTTTTTTAAATATTTCAATCGGTTAATGAGAAGTGAAATTGGTTACTGTGTATAACAATAACATCCCGTTGTTAATTGAAAAATCATAAGAGCATGATTTGCGGATGCCAGATTCACGTTATTCTCTGTCGTCCCCGTTGTGATTCGCTGCTTGCTTTGTTTATACCGTGACGTTATTGGAACAACATAGATCAATCCAAGGGCTCCACGCGCTCCACGCGTGATTGAACAGTATCTGAAAGCCCAATATACAAATTGAACATTTGATACTCGCGCTCTCTCTGTCTTTCCCCGAAAGCCATGTTATCTCCTCCTCCCAGACCAAAACTAGGGTTTCCATTGGATTCTTGTTATATAAACCTTGAAAAATACTAACTTTTTGGGTTTTAAAAGGTACCAATTGCCAATTTTTATTTTCCTCTTATTTTTTTTTTTTAAAAATGGCAGCTTTGAATCTTCATCCAAAATTCGGATTTTGAAACAAGGCAGCTTTGTCGTTTCATCTTCTCTGCTTCTTTTACTTCTAGTCGTTGTTTTTATTGACGAAACATCGAATTTTTTTTTATTTTTTTATTTTTTTGTAAGATTGGTTAATCAAACTGTATGGATAGGATATCTTGATGGTTCCCACGACCAGATATTATTATTATATGCATAAGTATTAGCTATTTTAAGGCTTGCGATTTCGGAATTGGTTTTCTGCTTTGAATCAATCATTGCGTTGATTTGGTACAAGTTGTGTTATATTCCTCTTGATTCTGGTTTATGTGAAAATGGGTGTCTATGTTCAATGTATATACAAATTTTAGGACAGATGTTTATTTTTAGAGTTTTTGTGTTGGCTATGGGTTGTAAAAAGCTTTTAATCAAAAAGTGGCATTTTCTAATTTTTAGTTGTAAGCATCACTTTTTCTTTGATTTAGATGGTTTGCGCTTTTTTTATTGTTGATTTGTAGTTGCTAAGCGATTTGTTTTTTATAGGTTCACCTAACGAGAGATTAGTGCTGGTTCAAGAAGAATCTATGCAAATATTTTTGCTCTGGGAATCCAACACCACGTGAGTGAATGGATGTGGCTTTTACCCATCTCTCGTGGTGGTTGTGGAGAGGAAAACATCAAGAGCCAAGAATCTCAAATGGGTCGTCCATAAATTCTTCAGCTGATTCTGTTCTGTTGGAATTGGATGTTTTGAGATTTCCTTTTGTTAAGCAGGGAATTGTGCCTTCCTCTTCTGGAAGGGTAAAGCGGAAATGGCATAGTAGGGAAGAGCCGAAAATAGATAGGGAATATGATGTTGTTATAGTTCCATCTGATGGTGGAATTGTTTCTGATTCTGAATCTGATGATTCTGATTGGTCTATTGGCTGGTTGGAGCCTCATGGAACTGGGTTCTCAAGTGATGATGGTGAAAGTCATGAAACAGATAACAGTTTTGCTGTGCTTGTTCCCTGTTATGGACGCAATTTCAGTGCCATGGTGGAGGAGGATCCCAAAAGCAACTTACTGGGCAACGTTGGGTACTTTCCAGATAGTTATTCAGATGGTAAGAGCATTTTCGTTAACATCTATGAGAGTTTGCTTTGTGTTGTTGTTAACTGGATTTTTACACAATATGTTCTATTTAAGGGGGTCATTAAAATTTGAATTATTTATGCATCGGTTCAGAGTTAATACTAGGTTAAGAATGTTTAAGCTATTCAAATGTTGGCTGCCTTTAAATTGTTGATGGAGTTTGTGCATGTAATACTAATTTGGGAGAACTTGGTTTTATTTTTTCATAGCATGAATGGATGAACTTTTTACTTTTGAAAGATATTATATCTTCCATCAGCTGCTGAAGCCCAGAATAGATATATTAGCTTAAAGAAAATTAGCAAGATGTGATCGTTTTTCTTAGACTCAAGCAAGATGCATTCCTAAGCATATCATTTTGCAGTTAATATTATATAAATTCCCTTTTTCTTTTGGGAAGAAAGTTATTTTGTTTTGTTAGAAATGGAAATAAATTTGAGATCGGATTCTCTATTTTTTCTAGTCTTACTTTCCCCTTTTTCCTCTTTATAACATATCATTTAGACTTAAAAATATGAAGGTATGCCAAGCAATTCGGTGGCCTTTAGTTATCGAGACAGATATTCACATAATAATCTGTAATTCTGTAAATAATGTGATGATCTGTATTGAGGTCCATTGGAAGTAGTTGCTGATTCAGAACCTTTTTAATTCATTAATCTGATTAAGTTTTCTTGCCTATGAATTATGACATCAGAAGAAAATTTACTATTGGAAAGGGTCTGGACATAGTATTCTGCCTATACCTTGCCAGCTTCACCGTACCAGTAGCTGGAAACAACAAATCATGCACAAATGTTGATCTGCTTTTAATCCAATAGAAGACTGCAGCTGCTGCACTAATTATCTTTAAGTGCATGTTAACATTTGACAGATATAAATGGAAATCCACTGGGGAAAATTTCAGCTTCGTTTAGTTTATTTTGTTTTTGTGTTAGCTTATTGGAATTCGGTGGAGGTGGAGGAACTTTTAAAACCAGTTGTCTTCCATCCGAGTCAAACTTCAACTGTTTTTTTTTTTGTTACTAAAATGATCTATACCTTAGCCAACTTCGTAGATAAGCTGATGCAAAGATTACCTGGGTGTTACAACATACTGATATAGTTATGTGGTCTTCGAGACAATTGTACTTTTCCAACATCCTGTTTCCAAATTATGTTTGGCTAACATCTTGCAATTTTTTTGGGATTTCCATTACCTGGGTGTTACAACAGAGCAATTGCCGTGTGATTATTGTTGGTATTTCTGAATTATGATTGATCTGTGATGTTAATGTTCACTTGGATTTTCTGTATAATTTACAAAAAAAATATGCATAGTGCAGTTTATTTGTCATTCCAAATTTTTTTCTTCTTTTCCTGGGTGGTTAGAAAGTTAATGTTTATGCTTCTTTTGTTGTCTGCAGAGAGCAAGAAATATGTAGAAAATTGGATCTCCTCTCTTCGAAATTCCTGATGCACAAATACTCTAATTATGTCTCTGCAGTATAGAGCAGCCTCTGTTACTATTGCTCTGTTGAAATCCTCATTTGTCTTCTTTAGCCAATAAACAATTGTTCACTGTAAACTTGGGGCCAAAAAAAATGCTGTACTGCAATGTGATGGCGTAGTAGGATTGCTAAACTTTGGGTCTAGCCTAATTCAAATCCTTTGAGGAGCAAACGTGGTCAATAATAAAGCAGTTGTGATTCTTTAGCATTGTCTTGTAGTGATGTACCCCTGATGTTCTGCTCTCAACCTTAGAGAATCAAAACATTGGAGAGAAAAGGAAAAATTTATGCATGAATGCATGTTAAATGGAGAGAGCTTGCAATTCTTTGATGTAAATATTTATGTACATATGAAATTAATTGTATCATATCTGTTAAATTATGTGCTTAAATTCAGGAATAAATTAAATGTAAAATCTGTTTAACTCGGTTGTACTGTGTGTGTGTGGTTGGGGAAATTATTACATTTTTTACTTGGTTGTGAAGCATAGAGTTACGACAATACTTTTCTCTTATGTGTAGACGAAAAGTACTTGATTAGATTTAGTTAGATCAATACTTTTCTGTATAAAGCAATCAAGCCACAACAAACATCTCACACTTTGCCACTTTTTGTTTCTTTATTTTATTTATAAGATGACTCACTTGTATTTCTCGTTATGGTAGTAGAGGTGGCAAGACAAACAATCCCCCCTCTCGCTTTCAATCAGTCTTAAAGTGAGTCAATCTCTCATGTCCCATTTTTTATGATGAGTTGAAAATTTCAGCTCATCTTATCCCGCCAACCCTCTTATGTATTGAATTTGATAAAAAAATATAGAAAACTTGTGTTCTTAAGAAATAAAGAGTATCAAATGAAAATCAAAGAGTCGTAAAAGAATGATCAATATTTTATTGAAAGAAAATTGATGGGTAGAGGTGGTAATATAGGTTGAATCCGGCGGGTTAATCCGTGAATCCTCCAAAATATGGCGGGTTGGATTAAGATTTTCAACCCACCAATTCATTTCAATTTGTCTCGCCTAAAAGTGGGTCAAAATGGTTTCAAACTGTTTGGTCATATTTTTTTAATTTTTATAATTAAGTAATATTTTATTTGTCATTAAGCTTTTGTGATATCCAATTTTTTTTATCTCAACACTCCCTAGAAAAAATAAAGAATAAAAAATTTATTTATTATAAATGTTATTTATATATGGAGATAAATGAGTTCCTAAAAAATATTTAACTGAATATTAGTGTACATTTAAGATTGAGATTAAAAAAATTAAGAAGAGTGTGAAATAAAATTAAAAAATATTATAAAATTCATAAAGTATAATTTATTTTTAAATTTTAATTAACTTTTTTTAATTGACGGATTGACCCGTCAACTCACCATAAAGTGAAGTGAATTTATTTTTTCATTCTATATTCAACGGTCAGCAGACCGATTGAGGCGGGCCAACTCGTATTCATCTCTATTAATGGATCAATTTTTCTCACATCAGTTCAACCCGTTTTGATCCGTGTTTATGCAAGATAGACTTAAACGGATTGATGAATTGGACCCATTTTATCACCTATATGATTAGAGGTTTTTGCTTGCTCTCATGTCAAGATAAATGCTGAGTATATGAATATGTTAGATTATCTTAGAAGATATGTAACAAAATAATACACAAATCTCTTAATAATTTTCTGCCATGGTTAATTTTGATTAGCTATTATGATTATCTTAATGATTAAATAATATTACTTTTAAGGTTGTTAATATTAGTTTAAGTACGTGTTTGAATTAACTTTTTTTTTTTATAGTAAATGTGTTTGAATTAACTTGATTTGAATATAAAATTGCTTACAATTAAATTTTTATTATTTTTTAAAAACAATTTTCCCTATAGATTAATGATTAATCTAATTCAAACAGGCAATAAATATAAATTTTGGAAGGCTGTATAACAAAGCCCGTTAAGTGGGGATAGTTTTCTAGCAAAGCCCTCCAAAAAGTTTGCTCTTCAAAGGATCCAAGACATTACACACCTATGTTTGTGGCGAAATTTCCTCCTCTTCATGTCTGCTCCATAACTATAAGAAGGCATTTTCGCCAACATTTGTTTCTCTTTTGACCAAATTTTTTTTAACTACCAAGATCATTAAAATTTTAGCTTTTCTCTTACATTTTGTGTGCTTTTGTTTCTCTCTGTCTCACCTTGTAAAGTTTTTGCCTCAATGGGTTGAATGTGCTTGATTGTAACACAAGATAAAAATGTTGCAAAGGGCAGCAACCAATGCATATTCATGGTGGTGGGCAAGCCACATCAGAACAAAGCAATCCAAATGGCTGGAACAAAGCCTCCAAGGTATGTCTCTTAGTATATAGGTTGATATTTTTCCCTCAACGACCAATCTGGTTGCTTTCCCACTATCATTAATTCCATCAAAACACACTTTTTTGGCCATTTTTTAATCAAAGATAGAAGGCATGCAGCCTACATGTTTAAACATGATGCATTTCCTTCTATATACATAATACTTGCCTGATTTTATTATTATTATTATTTATTCACCATTATCTGAACAGTATATGATATATTTACATGCATAACAAAATATAGTTTAGAGTTCATTGGATTTTAGAGAGGTAAAGCAAACGATTGGAATGTAGGAAAATAGATAACGTATCACAACGACCTGAAAATCATACATACATTGGTGTCATGAAGAATAACAAGCAGAAATACATACATTACTATAGTTCCATCGGTTTCATTTGGTTCACAACTCCTTCCCACCCACTTTTCTTATAGCTAAAGTTCCCAGCTGAATAATCAAACATTTGCATTGGAAGAAAACTCATTGTCATTTACATGCAAACAAAAATTTAACAGATATGGAGGAGAAGGTGGCTGACACCCTCAAAATCATTGATGATAATGGGGATTCATTTGCTCAGAGAGCAGAAATGTACTACAGGAAGAGGCCAGAACTGGTAAATTTTGTAGAAGAAGCTTTTCGAGCATATAGAGCATTAGCAGAGAGATATGATCATCTATCAAAAGAGCTCCAAAGTGCAAACCGTACCATTGCCACTGTCTTCCCAGAACAAGTTCAATATAGAATGGATGAAGATGATTATGAAGATAGTCTTCCAGGTTCAAATTCATCATCTCCTAAACCCAACAATCAAACACAAAAATCAGGTATTCCTGAAGTTCCAAAAATCCCAAAGAAGCATTTTAGAAGCCCATCCATGTTACTCTCCAGAAAGGGACCACTTAGGAGGATAGCCAACTCTAAAAATTCCATTCAAACAACAACAAGTTCAGGGCTTAGTAAGGCTGAAGCACTAGCACAAATAGACAAGCTACAGAAAGAAATTTTGGCACTACAGACTGAGAAAGAGTTTGTAAGGAGCTTGTATGAACGTTCCTATGAAAAGTACTGGGAAATTGAAGACCAGATTACAGGAATGCAGAAAAGAGTTTGCAGCTTGCAAGATGAGTTTGGCATTAGTACAGTCATAGAAGATAATGATGCTCGAGCTTTAATGGCTGCTACAGCTCTAAATTCATGCAAAGAGACCCTGGCTAAGTTGCTAGAGGTACATGCACTATCTTCAGAAGAAGCTAAAGAAGCATATGAAAGGGTTAAGGAAGCTCATGACAAGTTTGAAGCCCTTAGAGACCAATTCATTTGTAAACATACGAGTGAACAAGACCAAGCAATAGAACCAAAAACAATAGAGGAAGAGATAGTTAGCTTGGAAGAAGATATGCATGATGTGGGGCTTTTGCGGGAGAGGATTAAGGAAAAGCTTGAGGAAGATTCAGGTAACTCCCTCACTATGACAGAAATGGCAGAGAGGATTGATGAACTTGTAAGTAAGGCTGTTACCCTTGAAACCGTGGTTTCTTCTCAGAATGCCTTGGTAAAGAGATTGAGATCAGAAACAGATGAACTTCAGACAAATATACAAAGCTTGGAAGAGGAGAAGGAAATGTTGATAGAAGATTCAGAAAAAGCCAACAAGAAGATGAAAGAATTGGGGGAGGAATTGAGGAGAGTTAAAATTCTCAACCTAAGTGTCAAAAGGCAAGACAACAGCCTCCAAACACAGTTCACTGAAGCTAGTTGTAATCTTGAGCACCTTTCAGGAAGATTGAATAATGTGAAGCTAGATGAAGAGGGGGAGAACTTGGTACTATACATGAAGAAAAGTGCCCTAAATGGAAAACTAAGAGAGGAGTCTGGAAAACCAAGTGATAAATTGTCTACTGATAACTTAGCAATCATGAAGGATGTTATGACAACAAAGGAGGAGAAGGAAGAATATGCTGCAAATTTCAATGATGTCATAAATGAGAATGACAATTCCAATTTGAAGGAAAATAATAATTTTAGGACTGAAGGGATGATTCCAGAGCCAATACAGCAGGATAAGGATGATTTGAATGAGACAGTGAGCAATCTTGACATTGAATCACTTGCTATGGAGACTGGCGAGGAAGAAGACCAACCTAACTTGAGACAGACGTTTGTGAATGGATTAGATGACAGAGAAAAGATTTTGTTGGGGGAGTACACATCAGTTTTAAAGGACTATAAGGATGTGAAGGTCAAGCTCAATGATGTTGAGAAGAAAAACCGGGACAGCATTTTTGAGCTGGCACTTCAGGTATACACTAGTCAATGTATAAATTTTATTTTTTGGGCCAATAGAATTTATAAATAATTGGATAAATATTTGAATTTTATAATGAACTTCGTTGTTAATTATGTAAAGTCAAACTAAAAGAACAATTATTTTTACAAATTTGATATATACATACATATATAATCATTGGGTCAGGATTATTTTACACCAGTGTAAGTTACACTCTCAATCTTGTCCGCTGATCCCACTTATATTTAACAACTCAAATTTTTTAATAATGCGAGTCATTAAATAAAAGTGGATCAATAGTTGACTTCTAACTTTTACACCACCCGGTGTAAGAATATCACGCCGCATAATCATTATATAGATATATAATTACTTATAATGTAATTCCACGACAAAAATCTAGTGATATATTACCTCCCACTGCTGATAATATATTACTGTATATATGCTCCTGCAGGTAAGGGAATTGAAGGACACTGTTGCCACTAAGGATAAAGAGATAAACACTTTACAACAGAAGCTAACCTGTTCGGAAACAAATCCAGATGAAAGTCCTCGCACCACTATCACAGAATATAAATATACACCGCAAGAAGCGCTTCTTCAAAACGCAGCTCAAGGAGATAATAACATGCAGGACCATGAAATTCAATCTTCAAATATAGATGCAAGTGTAGTGAGTACTTCTTTTGGAGAGCAACACCACAATGTTGAAAACACAGGAAATATTGGTATATCACCTGCAAACGTGATATTAGTGAAGATGAAAGCAAACCAGGTTGATAAGCAGCAATCCCTTTCACCCTTAGAAAAGAGATTCCGATCAGACATTGATGATTTGCTGGAGGAGAACTTAGAGTTCTGGTTGAGGTTTAGCACCTCAATTCATCAGATTCAAAAGTTTCAAAATTCTATACATGACTTAAAATCAGAGCTACGGAAAATAAAGGATAACAACATGTCCGAAGGGAACTCAAATGCTATTCAATCTGAAATAAAACCAATATATACACACCTAAGAGAGATAAGAACTGAATTATCACTGTGGCTTGAACATAATGCAATATTGCAGGAAGAGTTACAAGGTAGACATCCATCATTATGCAGCTTGCAAGATGAAATAGCAGGAGCTGCAAATCCAGATTCCGCATCAAAAAGAGAAGAACTAGGTGGGTATCAGGCTGCAAAGTTTCAAGGTGAGGTTCTAAACATGAAACAGGAGAATAACAAGGTTTGTAGTGAACTGCAAGCTGGTCTAAGTTTTGTGAAGGGACTGAAAAATGAAGTTGAGAAGATGCTAGAAGAACTGAGTCAAACACTCGGAATTAACAATCACGGGCATGTTCATGACCATATGAAACACTCCACAAGTCGTGCTAGAATACCCTTGAGGTCTTTTCTGTTTGGAATCAAGTTAAAGAGGCAAAGGCAATCGGCAAACAATACAGTGATCTAGCAGCGAATAATAATGCTCCAATATGTAGACCAACTTTCATCTTTTTTGTGTACTTGGGCAACTCTACATTCTGTAGTCTGATCATGATTTTGGTGTTTTTTCTTTTAAGATTAGTTTTGTTTGAAATCTTAGAACTATTTTCAGATACAAATCTTTCCTATTGTATTGCATGTCAGCATGTGCATGTGTGTATATATTTACCCAGAAAGCAAAAGATTCTCTCTTGATTTCAACTAATCCATCAAATGAGCATGCAATAACTGTATATAAAAATGTATAATCACTTCATTATGATCTAAGTTAGGTTGCTCTATCTATTTATTTATTTTGCTTAGAAAAATGGTCCTTACATTTTCTTTTTAAGTAGATAGGCCCTCTGTAGCAAAATTAAATTGGTAAAACTAAGATTTCTTATTAATTTTGTCTTAAATAATTAGTTATTTTTTTCAATCAAACTCAAAACAGTCTCGCCTGAACATGAAGTTAAAACACCCTCTAGGAGCTACCTAAGAGAAGGCCCCTATTTTATAATCTAGCATATAATGTAAATTATTTATTAAAATGATTATTTTATTTTTTTACCAAGAGGTTTGATATTACTACGCGACTTAAGTCAACAACAAAATTCAAAGTTTAATAAAACACTTTGGAATGCGAGAATCTGGTTTAAAAGTGTTTAGAAAAAGGTTCAAATCCCTCTTGCCCAATAATCAGTCAACAAGAATAGACATACTAGAATTATTGGCAAAATTGTTGGGATTAAATATATGGAGAAAAGAATTCTCGTGTTATAGAATTCTTTCTCGTACTAGTGATATATCGAAATGTGTGCAATAATTTTTCTTTTTTTAATGAAAGGTGGAACCCATCATATCTTGTGTCGTAAGAACTCTATATTACATATTTTACCTGATTTTCACACTTAGCTTGCATAAGTTATAACCAACAAAATGAAGGAACGAATTATTCTATACCTGATTTTTTTTTTTAAATAATAAACTACCGTTGTTAAATTAATTTAAATTCTAAGCTATGATATTTGTTAAAGTGTTAAACTATTCTTGAATCACTCTATTAATTAACTTTCAAATAATAAAAAGTGAGACTGCTCCAAAACCTACAAAATAATAGAGTGGTATTTTATTTTTTTCACTTCATGCCATTCTAATTTACTTGCAAAGGACTATACTCCGTTCTCTTAACACAAATACAGAATCTAGATATCGAAAGTTGAAAGAAAGCAAAGCAGCTCCAAATAAATGGACATCATAATCCTCCATGGACTGTAAACCAAGTTAGCTCCTCATAATTTTTTATTTTTTTTGGTAATCTTCCTCATAATTTATTTACTGCTAAATTTATTAACAACTGGATGAATTAAAATCAAACTTAAACCTTTACACACACTCCAACTCATCATGTAAAGATAAATAAGTTCAGAAATTTTGTAATGATAAATAAAAAAAATAATTACAGTATTTCAATTTAATGTAAATTAACATTTGATTTTAGTATTATTGTTTAACTAATTATACCAATTTTTTTTTATTAAGTTAGAAATTCGAGTATAAGATCAAAGTAATATAAGTAGTGATTGAGTCACATATTATTGATCATGTGAATTGATTGAGACACAATAAAAAAAAAACTATTATTTTTTATAATTTTTACTTATATTGGCATTTTTTTAAAAATAAAAATAAAATCAGTCACGTACATAATCAATATCGGGTGTAGTAGAAATTTTGAAGTATGTGCTGATTAAACTTGAACAGAATATCTTTAGAAGACTGCATGTAAATTATTCGAAAATGAATTCTCTTATCTGTTATGATTATGTATCAGAAGGGAATCATAAATATAAAAGGTGAATTAACGGTAATGATTTTGTAACTACTTATACCAATATTTTTCTCTCTTTTTTTTCTTATCACCATTAATCCAACTTTGTATAATAATGATTCCCCCACATTAAAGGATCCACTTCCGTAGAAAAACATCTCTAGCCAGCGGCGGAGCCACTTGGCTCTTAGGTGGTGCCTTGGCACCGACTAATTTTCAAAAATGCTACATATTTTAAATAAAATTATGGTATAGCCTTAATAATGGCTAGGTTTTTAAAAATAATACAACATTGGTACTAACTAAATTTTACTAATTGAATCTTTTGGCACTGGCTGGATCTTCTCCCAGGCTCCACCACTGTCTCTAGCAGTGTTTAAAAACTCGGCCCAGCCATCGACCCAGCCGAGGTCAGGAGTCATGGGGTCACTGGTTCAACCGGGGGGTCATGGGATCACTACGCTGACCCGATTTTATATTTTTAAAAAATATAAATATATATATCTTATATGAAAATATTAAAAAACAAACCATTAATCTCAAAAATTCAAAATATACTTAACATAATTCACCAATTACAACCACAAGTCAATATTACACAACCTAATTAAAGTATCAAGAAACCAAAGTACAAAACTCATATTCTAATGAGGTCACTACGCTGACCCGGTTCTACCTCTTTTGATAAGGTTCCTCACAAAGGAAAATTTAAAGGAAGTAAGATGAGTTTTTGTTTTCCATCGACGACCGTAAGGATTTCATTTGAATGGGTAAAATGCTTACCTTTTCTAGAATATTCACGGCAACAAAGTGAAGATTAAAGACGTCTAGGTCGTTGGGAGAGAAGAGAACGATTAGAGTTAGGTTTGCAAGCATTTTTATTTTATTTTTTAATAAAACAATGATGTTTCATGGAATTTTTTTTACAAAAAGAAAACAAGCAGTGACCCCCTTTGACCCCTCTGACCCAGGAGTCGTTGAAATCTGACTGAGTTTTGGGGGTCGAAGGAGTCGATATGCATATAGGATCCAACTTGTGACTCCAACCCTCAGAGAGGAGGAGTCAGGGTTGACCCGGGTCAACCCAGAAGACAGAGTAGGATTTTAAAACACTGATCTCTGGCACTCAGTGCGTTTAACTCCCGTATTCTTCCAACACAATTATATCTTCAGCCTCCATTGAAAAAGTAAAGCAACTATACGTAGATAATGTTGGGAGAGTAAATTTAGTGTTGGGTCGCATTCAATAATGGATACACCTGCCATTTAAAATGAGACATTTGTATTATGGATAAATTATTGACGGCAAATATTTTTTTTTCTCTTTCCTCAATACTGTTATGATAGGTTCTTAATTATGTCTTGTTTTTATTGGATGGATGTATGGAGTAGGAAGGGTATTCGCGATATGGATTGGATCGATTTTGAAGCAAAGATCATTTGATCTATTCCCTTCGGTTTGACAATTTAATCATCCATTCAGTTTAAATTTTTTTTCAAATCCAATCCAATTTTATTCGGTTTGGATCGATTTTCGGTTTTTTGAAAAGCCTTAAATTTCAGCCATACAAATCACTAACTATATCAAAATGAAGCCATACAAAGTTACAAATCACTAGAAAATTTAACTTTTCAAACTAAAACAAGTCTTAAAACTCATGAAGATTTATAATAGAGTAATAGACAACAACAAAACTAAAATAAGGTAGTTTGCTATCAATTACATCCAAGATTCCAAGTCTAGTAAATAAAAAGATTCAAAGTCACCATGTTTCTCTTCCATACTTCACTCTTTCAATTTGCTTAATGTTCATCTGTAGTTTTCAAAACAACCAGCAAGACAATAACTTTCATAAAAATAAGAGATTAAGAGAGGGTTCAAGCAATAAAAAATTTAAAATAAATACATGAAAAATTAAATTAAAAATAACAACTTATATCATCAACTTTTAATCAGAATCATCATCATCATCAACTTCTATATTTGAAGATATCTAAAATAATTATAAGAAAATATTGTTAGTAACTTAATAATTAGAAAAATAAAAAGATGATATAAAATTAAAAAATTATACAAGTAGAATAATGTGTTTGGCGTGTAACGTGGAATTTTGGACCATCAGATAAAATTATTTTAGTTTTTGTTTTTTTTATTTTTATTGGATATATTTCTTTTAATTCATTGAATAGTCTTTTCTAGGTTTTGAAACTAAGGGAGTAACTGAATAAGGGTTATTGAATTAAGGGAAAGGTCATTAGTGGAATTTCAAAATAAAAAATACATAATACATTGGATCGGTTTGGATTGGATCGGTTTTCACCAACCAAACCGAAAATCGATCCAACAATCCAATTAAAATATGCGGGGTTTTTTTCTCGGTTAATTCGATTATCGATTTTTTGGTTCGGTTACTGCGGTTTGAATCAATTTGGATCGATTGATGAACACCTTATAGAATAGTGGGTGCAATAAGAACACTTAAAATATTTTCCGTAATGTTGTAAGCTTTGTAAATCTCTTGATATTTTAGTAATTGGAAGATTCTAGAAGAAAGTTCCACAACTCGCTCAATTTCATCTCCGCTCTAGCAAAATCATAGTTAGAAAGAAAAAAAGAAAATCATCTTCAAAATAATCTAATTTGGCCTCATAACTAAATGAGATTAATGGTCCAGTCCAATAATAGTCCAAATTGATAATTTGGCCTCATAACTAAACAAGATTAATGGTCCAGCATGGGAGCTAAGCAGGTAGAGGTGAGAGCATGTGTTCGAATCTCCCCAGTAGCACCTTTGGGAGGGGTTTAAAGCCTTAATCCTGGACCCGCCCCGAATCGGATTAGTTGTGAAGCAATGAACCGATTGGAATATTTTCAAAAAAAAAAAGATTAATGATCCAGTTCAATAATAGTCCAAATTACCCAAAGTCAAATACTTGGTAAGGAAACACGTATATCACGTATACACATGATCATATGTATGCACATTTGGGTTGACAAGAGCTCAGGACTCACGTGCCTCCTTAATAGCCAATGGTTAGAGAACAGACATTAGATTCTAGTTAAGCCTATGTATCATAGCTCACCAAAGGCATGACTCTCACAAGATAGGTAGCGAAGCCACCTTAATCCATGAATAAAAATGCATGCTACTACTATAAAAGGAAGGCTCAAAATCCAAGTATAATCATGTCACCTTAATCCATCAATAAAAATGCATGCTACTACTATAAAAGGAAGGCTCAAAATCCAAGTATAATCATATTCTTTCAATTTACTGAAACTCATCATTCAAATACTAATTTGAGTGTCGAAATGTTTTGCAAATACCCACCTCCTTTGTTCCAGACAAATAGACTTCTCCAACATTAATATCATCATCCCGTTGATATCATTGCATACTCACAATTACCCTTCAACCACTGTCTAGACCAACTTCTCTTGAACTGATCATTGCCACTAGGGGTGTCAACAGGCCGAGCTGAATCGGACTTTGATCTTAAAAGGTTAAGTCTGTGTTTAAATGTGTCAGACTGACCTAGCTTGTTACTTGTTATGAATATCATTATCGGCTTGTGGCCTGACTTATTTACAAAAAATAAAAGTCTGGTTTAGTTTGTTAAAAAAAAAAAAAATAAGATAACAAAAATTTATCCACACAGAATATATGATCAATAAGACTAATAATTCCACAAAGATTCATAAATTCAATGTATGTCAAAACAGTATAATATAGAACAAAATCATTTAAGAAGTTTGTTTAACAAATAAAATTGGGTGAAATAAGTTGAAGAGAGAGAAGGCTATAGTATAAAAAATATAAAATAAAAGTTAGTATACTAGGTCAGTCTGAAAGGCTCTAAGACCGAACTTTTAAATTAGAGTCTGATGTCTTTTTATTAAACGAGCTTTTATACAAGTTCAAGTCTAATTCCAATAATCAATTTTAAACATGTAAACTCAAGCCTTCACTAGTCGGATGAAAGACCCTTGGAAATCTCTGATTCGTTTAGCACTCTCGACGGCATGTTTCCAATTCAGAAATCATAAAAGAAAACAATTCTAAAACTAGTAAAATAACTATTTTACATCTAATTTAGCATCATGATTGGTCGGTTTTAGGTGAAATCGTGCTGCTTCAGTCGTACTTCATTAAAGTGAAAAAAAACAACAAAACAGAGATATAAAAAAATATATTTTAAATACTATCTTTTGTTTTAATTATACCAAAAATAAGCGTAGTAATTTATTTTTCAACTGAAACAATTTTCAGTGAACTGACGTGTGTTATTCGGATTTTTGTATCGGTGGTATAAACTTTTAAGTTTTAACTCCTCTCTTACCATAATATATATATATATATATATATATATATATATATATATAAGAACATGATCCGTTTACAAATTTTTTTTGCAATTACACTAATGTAGTACCGGTCGTACACTGTGTGATTAATGTATGACCGATCCTACATAGTGTAGTTTGTAAACAAAAAAGTTAGTAAATATAACCTGTCCCGGAAAAGGGAAAGGATATTGTGACAACCAAGTTGTGTTATTACCAAGTGACTACCAATCAATCTTATCGTTAGATCGATTATGTTGATCCAACGGTTATATTTATTTCCATCTTTGTATGGTCATGATTCCCCAAATTTAATACTTTATATTTATTTTCACCTTTGCATAGTTATGATTTCTCATATTTAATGCTTTCACTTTAAATATGGGGAATCATGACCATGCAAAGATGGAAATAAATATAACCGTTGAATCAACATAATCGATCTAACGGTGAGATTGATTGGTAGTCACTTGGTAGTAACACAATTTGGTTGTCACAATATCATTTCCCTTAGGAAAATTAATAAAGAGTATTTTGAATAAATATAACCGTTAGATCAATAACGGTGAAATTGATTGGTAGTCACTTGGTAGTAATACAACTTGGTTGTCACAATATCCTTTCTTATAAAAAATTTATAAATATAAGTTTTCGTATATATTACTGATCAATGTCAGTTTCATTAGGATTGTACATATAGAAGTACATGACTCATACATGATTGCATGCATGAGATTATCATGGATGAATTGTGATCGTGCATACAAAACACATGATACATACATGACTCATGAATGTACGAGATAAGTATAAACCCAGCAGTTGAGAATTTGTTTGGGAGGTGCTTGATAGAGGAGATATTTTTTTTACTAGGTAAATGTAATTATAGGAATATGGTAGAAAAATGAATTTAATAAAAGAGTTAAAAAAAAGTTATTTGATTAACAAAAATTTTACTGGAAAAATTAGGTTAGAAAAAAGTAGTATTATCATAATATTTGTCAACTTTTTCTCACTTACCCAGTTATATATACGCAAATACTACGTTCAAGTTGATAAACCTCAACAGTGCATTTTTGCACTTGATTCTCAATTGCTGGGCAAAAGAGATTAGTGGGCAAGTTTTTATAAATCCTCTATCAAACAAAGACAACATCAATTCCCAAACTCAGATGGACGGACATCTCCAGCAAAAATTTCAACCAAACAGAATACTCGATGTGACAGAGGAGAGAGAAGAGAGTAAAGAAAAAAAAAAAGAGAAAAAAATTCCTCCCACATGACACCCCTAATCCTTATCAGGTTTAGGCAGGGTAAATTCATGTCAAAAAATTTCATTACATATGTCTAAGAAATTAAATCCAACTATGTCTAGAAAATTTAAAATGAAAAAGCGATTGTTGTTATATCTGGGAAAAAAATAAAATAAAATAAATAACAAAATTTATTGGGGAAGGCAATTATTGAAAAATTAAATTTTAAATCTGGGAAAAAGACATTTTGTAAAAATCATTCTACAACTCATCTAGTAAAAACTTGTAAGACATCAAAATATATTAATTGCTAAGCAAGATTTTTTAAAAAAAAAAATACTATAACGTATCAATGTTCCACAAATTCTTAAAAATACTTATAATTCCACCGCAAGTTTCTTTTGGAATTAAAAAAAAAAAAAAAAACTATTCATTTACATATATTAGTCAACATCACAACCAGTTGTTACTAACTTGACAATTCCAGACCTTGACTGCATTCATCTAATACCACACTTGCCAAATTTACCTGGTTCACGTTCATGTTCTGATTGTCAGAACTTCCATTAATTGAATTTGTCCTCTTATCATGGTCTAAATCTTGATTCCCCTTGTCCAGGTTGTTATTCTCATTAATTTCCATACTGAATGTAAAATTTGAATTCTTAACCGCTCCTGTCTCTTCACATTTCCCTAGATTTTGTGGAACTGCTTTATCTTCGGAAATATCCTCACTTGTAATTTTCACAAGAGACACGCTCTTAACTTTATCAAAATCTATACTCCCCTTATCCAGTTTGGTATCTATTGCCATGACACGATTCTCAGCAGTAAATGTAGAATTCTCATCTTCTTGCACCATCTCTTTTGGTGTAGGAATAGTATTAAAAGCTTTAAATTTTTCTGTGGGATTAACTTGTTTCAATGGAACTTCTTCAACCACAGAGGTAACTGATTTGTCATGTCGAGACAAAGTTGTAGCTGAATTCTCCACCTTATATGAGGCGCCTTTTACTGTACTAGAGCATGATCCAGGAGATATGACAGCAAGGGCAGAAGCAGCAGTTGAACTGGTGCAAACATAAGGTACATTTGATTGAACCTTTGGGTTGTTAGGCAAGCCACCAGACACGGATGTCTTTGTCAAAGAGTTGCCTGTAACTATAACATTTCTTGCTTGAGCAACCTTATGTTGTGATCCAGTATTTAATGGGGAAACAACTGTGGTAGATTTTACAGAAGTATTTGGCATTGGATTACACTTTGGGATTGATTTTCCAGAGACTAATTTAGGTTTTGCAGAGGAACCACAAGATCCCAGCAAAGCTTGTTGAGATGGATGCTGAGATGGTGGTACAAAGCTGTTGTGAACCGTTGAACCTTCTGTGGCATTGCAAGTTTGCACTTGATTTTTAATTGATGTGGATGTCCTAGCTGCAACTATGTAAACCATAAATTATTCAAATGTCTTGAGTTATAAACAGCACATTCTCAAGAAGATTCATGTATCAATATTGCCACCATCCTATACTTTTGAAGCATAATTAAATAAATAATTCTTTAACTAAGAATTAACAAAATTAAAAAAAAAAAACAAAAATTTCATTATGCTAGTCACATTTTAAAAGCCATAAAAAGTTCAAAACAAATAAATAAATAAACAAAAACTTTTCCAAAGAGCTCTATTTTGTGTTCAGGACAATGTTCTTCATTTGACTTTATGAGTGATTTTTCGCCAAGACAATTTCCTGTTCCTAACTGGTGTTCTTGTTATATCTTTCATTTTTCCTATTTTTTGTCTTCTTTTATGCAGCAATGTCTCTTTTCATGAACATGGATCATATAATATAAAAGGAAAAAAAAAGCCCAAAGCTCAAGGCTCCGTGACCCTGCGAGGATAAAGGTGAAAGTCAATAATACGCAGTCTTACCATTGCATTTGGCAAATAGACTATTTTTTACATTCAAACCTGTGACCTTTCAATCACAAAAAAACAACATTACTATTGCTCAAGCTCGCCCTCATTTACGAAGCGAGATTAGAAAAGCCACTATGATACATTAATAATATGCAGCCAGAAGACACACATGAAGTGAAAAAAGCAATACTATCTGGTAGTCTTGAAAAATTAGGAAAGCCACTAAGCTAATCCGTTAACCAGAGCCACTTAAAGTAATGTTGAGAATCATTGAACATGAGACTCAGTTGATAGTTAGGGACTCAGAAAACACAAAAAAAAAGGAAAAAATATCAACACACAAAAATAGCAAATTCAGGTATTTGATTAGCATGAAACTAAATTAAAATAAACCATGAAAGAGTCAAAAGACAAATTACCAGGATCAGTCATTCCAGGAGCAGTTAACTTTTTGAATGGCATATCAAGGGCTAAGGATAAAGAATGACGAGTTGCCAGTTGTTCAGCAGTAGTATATTGTGTGCTGGTCAAGATGGTTCCTGAATTGGCACTGCCATCTTTCTTACGTAAAATGCTCCACCTCTGGAAGTATTTTGACAACCCATAACAATATGTAGCACAAAAAGTAAATAACAATACAGGTAAAATGGAACAATTATTAAATCACATTAATATTCACAAAACACTTAATACAGATTCATTTTACTAAGATCTAAGCATCACATAAAGACTTTCCATATGAGAAGTTATTTGAAGAGTTGGACATGTAAAACTCCGTTGCCGGGATTTGAACCCGGGAAAACTGGGTGATACCCAGACATCCTGACCTGACTAGATGACAACGGATTAAAATATATTTCAATGCCATCAGTCACCAAATTCCAATCAAACATAACATCCACAGAAAGACAAGCATCATGTGTCATGCAAAAATACATACTCTTTCCACTGACAATTTTCCTTTCATCCTTTTAGAATAGAGGAGGGAATGGATGACACGCTTAATACATAATGTACAATTACACCAAAAATGGTCAGTTTTGAACTGACCCAACTCTAATAGCTGCACAAACAAGCTAAAGTACCATCTCCCAACAATAGAGCTGGCTGATATAGATCTCCTACGTTTGATGAGGGAATAAGATTTCAGCTAAACAAAGATAATTTATTTGCATCTAAGTCAAGTGGTTAATCTATCTATAGGATACCAAGGATTATGACCTCCTAGCAATATTTTACTTCAAACAATGCCTACCATTATTATTGAAATAATCAGTGTGATAACATAAACCAGAATGAATTTTCATAAACATTCATGGTTAACAAATTGATTGCTTTAAAAGTATCCACTTAAAAGAGAATGAGGTTTTCAATTAACTCACTACAAGGAACAAGCACAAGACTAAAACCTCAGGGATCATACAATAATTTCAACTTAGTTTTGAATTTTAGGGAAAACCAGACTGATATCCAAATATAATGCATTGAAGTACATATAATAGATATTGGTGATATGCAAGGTCCAAGACAAACTAAACTTGATAGATTATATGACGCAGGATCCCAGGATCTTCATACTTCATCAATTACAATTGCCAAAAGGTACTGTTCTAGGCTAGACCACCAAGTGTGCTAACACAAACACATTACAGAAAGTGATATTAAAGGGGGGAAATGTAACTGATTTTAAAATAAAGAACATAACTTTGAAGAATTTAACCCCTTATTATCTTCTCGTCTCTAACACTGTTCTTACACTATTCTTCGCCACCCTGATGGACGTCATTTGCAAATACTTCTAACTACTAATCAAAAGGGTTAATGATGAACATGTTGCCTTACATGGACCATCAATGAAATATTCACATGCATATTAATGATAAGAGTGGATAATGGTCACATAATTCAAATTTTTTTAGGAAAACCACCTGAGCCAACTGTGTAGGACTTCTCTTAATAGGAAAGTTGTCTCCTTTTGCCATGGTTGCCCAATTCCCTTCACCCCATTTCTGAACAGCAGCTCGTAGCTGCATGTCCTCTTCCTCTGACCATGCTTTTCTTTTTCTTTTTGAAGCCATGTTGCCACCAACTGATCCCTTGGTTTCTATACCGTCTGTTGATGATGCAGTTGGCAGTGTCTGCCTCTGAACAGTAACGGGGAAAATAATGTTTGAACCTTGCATCAAATTATTGGGCTGTGAACTTTCGTTAGGAGTCCTAGATGAATGGCAAACTGGAACATTTATAGTCAATGGAGCCTCAATTGTTGAGCTACTAGGGGTAGATTCACTTAGCGTACGAGAAGCAATCATTACCTGATGGAAAAAAATTTCCCAAAAACACTTTTAAACATTGAAACTGTAAAGAGAATTCAGTTATTCTACACAATATGGGGGTAATATATTTGGATAAATTAACATCATTGGGCTCTATCAAAAACCAAAATTTCAGTAAAACCATTTAAAGCAAAATATTTTTTATCGGTTTCTTCTAATACTTTGTCAAGTCTTCCTCTACCCATTTTAATCAAACTATCTTTCACTAGATCCACTTTTCTCAATGGAACCTCTACTGGTCTTCTCATGTGACCACAAACCACCTTAGGTAACTTTCTGTCATCTTGTTATTTTCTCCTTTATAGCTCTACATCAAGTTTCTCTCATGTACATTCATTCCTAATCTCATCTTTTTCATGTCACCTCCTCAGCATTCTCATCTTCACTACACTTATTTTCCCCCCTCTTGCTGGCACTTTACTGCCTAGCATTCACTACCATACAGCATTTCTAGTCCTATAGTTGTCTGGCAAAGGTCAGCCATCTCGCAGTTGAATATTAATCTGATAGAGTCGTATTTGTTACTATAATTATAAAGCTTCCCACAATCAGAAAGTAATTTGCAAAATTAAATGTGTAGTTCTATTAGAATGTTTGCTATAAATAAATAAAAAATTGGAAAATGTGCCCGTAATACTATTTCATTTGAATATAAGTCTAATCATATATCATCAAATAAGTAAGATGTAACTAGCTAAGGCATGAACCCAAGGCCTAACATATTCAGATAGAATGTAATAATTTGGGGCAAGTATTATCACCTTCACACATGCTGAAGCCTCCGATGCAGATTCCACACTTACAGGGGGTAATGCTTCCATTTCACAGTCTAGGTCACTATCATCATCCTGCAAGTAAGACTCCAAATAAGTCTGAATACAAAAAATTACAACCCTAATCAAGGAATCTAAGAACAAGTTTCAATGAAAAAACGACAGCACATCAGATTTTGCAAAACTAATCTGAGAATAGCAATTTGAAGAGTAAAGATGGCAATACAGGTAACCAGTGGCCATGCCTAAAATAATATACAGATAATTGACAAGTTTATTATTTTCTGCCACGGTGAATATCCATGTTAAGAGGCCGAGCCTAGAAGTAGTAAAACTGCTCCTTTGTAATTGAAAAGTTACGAGTTCGAATCCGGAAAATAGTCTCTTTGCAAATATCCATGTTGCTGATTTTAGGATAAGACTGCGTACAAATATTGCCCTAACCCTACGCTCTCTAATTTTATCCATGTTGCTGACATACTCAACTATAATCACTGGTTGAGTTACCGCTTGATCGTTAATAAATACATTTAACACAAATTTTGAACCAAAAAAGTATCAAAAGTAATTTTTATGCATTAAAATTTCAGCCAGTACGATGCCTTGAGATAATGTCTTTTAATATTAACTAAAACCTGATTGCATTTTAGACTTCAAAAGCATGTAAAATTGAATGATATCGCATATTAAAAAAGTTATCACACTTAATTCTTCATTATTTAGCACCTAATAGAATTTTTAGGTTGCTAAAGTAACCATTAAAGCTTCATAAGTATTTGGATGTTGGTGTAACACATCGTGCTTGGCAAACAAAAAAAACTTCTTAAACTATTCAAATGAAATGAACAGTAAATTCAGCATAAGTACATAACTAAATGCATAAAATAGCATGGTCACGGATAAACATTGCGTGAACATACATATACACCTGGAAAACTTATTTCAGATTTAATTATTGCAATATCTCATAATAATATGGTGATCATTGTCCGCTGATCAAACAGTAGAAGAAATAATAACTCCGAATCGGCAATGTTTTACTTAAATATATCAGCATAATTAGCAGAGTTCAGAAGTAAGGAGTGTGATGCAGACCAGAGGTTCAGCCCCGTCTTCGAAATTTTCCTCCAAGGCATCATGGTAAGCCAAGTGACGCCACAGCATCTGATACTCCCTGGCATTAGAAATCCCAGTCGAGGTTTTCTTGACCAAATCATTCCAATCAATCTTCGAATAAGGATAATTCGCCACTTCCTGAAGCAACGTTAACACTGTGGTTTCGTCATACCTACACAACTCAAAAAAAAAAAAAAAAAAAATCACCTTAAAACCCCCAAGGCACACACAGCTCATACTACAACACAAAATTAGGAAGAAAATAATAATAATAATAAAGAGAGAGACCTCAGCGTGAGAGCAGCAGCATCTTCCTCAGTGAAGGAGACCTTCTTGTTCTTCTGTTCCGGCATTGTCATGTCTTGGTTGAAGAGGAAGGAAGAGCAAATTGGAGGAAGAAGAACCCTAAACCCTAGGAAGAAAGAGAAAGAAAACTCCTAATCAGAGAGAGATTGATGGAGGAAAAAACGATGCCAATCGGAGAGAGGTTGTGACGTGCAGTGAATAAGAAGTGAGGGAGAGCGAGAATGAAACTGAAGGTGGAGATCAAACAGAGGATTGAGATTGTGCCAGTTGCCAGCTGAGTTTGTGGAGTAATTGATTATAGCTTAATAGTACCGTCATGCACAGTTGCACACCCCTTTTGGGGCATGATATATATAAACTATAGTACACGCGACACGACACGCTGACAAATTTTAAAAAATATCATATTTTAATAAGTTGTGACATATTTTGATATTAAATAAAAAATTTAATATATATAATATAATATATATTTAATACATATAAGAGTCCATAATAAGTCATATAACTAATCAAATATTTAAATTTCATAACATAAATATAAATATAAGTAATTTTTCATATTTTTAAAGTCAAATTTCATAACAGAAAAAAATTAATTTATAAATTATTTCTTTTATATTTAATTAACAAAATAAAATTAAGATTTAAAAAAAAAGTGTGTCCGAGCGTATCCGAGTGTGTCCCCAAATGTTGACCGCGTGTCTCCAAATATTGACTGCGTGTTAGAGAGTTGACCGCGTGTCGGACGCTTGTCCGAAGGTGTCGGATCGTGTCCGTGATCTAAAAAATTTATAATTTTTTATAATTTATATTTTCATCATTAATTTTATCAATTCAACAATTATAATTTATTAAATTATATTTATTGAAATTATAATTAAATAATAAATATAACTTAATAAATTATGATTATTAGATTAATAAAAATTAATAATAAAAATATATTATAAAATATTATAAGCAAAAATAGTTTGTAAAATTAATTCTATTTATCTTAAAATAAAAACTGGGGACAACCCTGTTTGGATTGGAATAACGAGCAAAGGCGTAAAGCATAAAAAAATAACAAAAATACCAGTGCAATTAATTAGAATTTTATTATTTTACTTTTATAATTGTATTATTTTTTGGTAATATATTTATGCAATCTCAATTCTCACGCCTCAGTTTATACTGATTCAATATTTTTTGATTTTGTTATCCAAAAATACCAGTGCAATACCCGTGGAGAAAAAAAAATCAAAATTTTGTTGAGGTCTGTCGTTGGTTAATCACTAAAAGAAAGAACCGTGTGTCAGTATTTTATGCAAATAAAAATTAATTATGTACTCTATAATTGATTATTTTCACCTACAACAATGCATACAGCATCAAAAGTGATGAAAATATGATACACAGATTGTCCTACCAAAGAGAAATCATCGAAAAATGAGGAAAAGTTATTGCGCTCAATATTATCCAAAACAATTATTACCAGTCATGGATGCGCTCAATCAATAATAAGATATCTTCATATAGAGTGTTGCGAAATCGGCAAGTATACCGATCGATCCAAGTAATAAAGTGATGAGAAAAAATCGTTCCCACGAGGATTAATGCATCAATTATTATTCTCACTATTCCCTCTAATTTGGATAATTCAATTTAATTGAGCCAATAATTTTTGAATTAAATATAAAAATAGTAATAAGATAAATATAAAAGAAGGTATGAGTAACTAAGATAAAGAAACTGAGCCATGATGTACTTCACCTCCGATCCTCCCTTATAATCCTAAATTAATTCTTATAATTAATTAATTGATTAACTCAGACAATTCATTTATTCCTTATTAAGTAATTACACCATAATGTCTTAGTATATTCAACTTTTTAACCCAACTAGAACACAGTGTCCTAGTGATTCTTCTGCAATCTATGTAAGTTTCCCTTGTCAGAATTAAAACCTCAATATCTCTATTGTGAGTTCTAACCTTCAAAACCCTATAATAGAGCGATCAATTCTAAAATGGTTATGAAAAAAATTCATTCAGGTAGAATAAAACTAATTAAATTAAAACAATTATAAAAATAATTTAAAACATATAAAGGATTCACATTGGATTTATGATCTCAACTACAAAAGAAAATTAGTTAGACATAATTGTCTTAAACAAAATAAAGAAACAAAAAGAAGAAGAAATCATAAAGAAGAAGAAGAATCAATGTTGTTCAGTCTCCTTCAAACTCCTCTCTCTCTCTGAAATCTCCAACTCTAGTATCTGGTGTTCTCTTCCTTCTTCTGTCGAATTGTGAATTTGTGTTTCCTCCTCTCTCTCTCTCTCTGAAATCTACGACTCTAGTATCTGGTGTTCTCCTCCTTCTTCTGTCGAATTGTGAATTTGTGTTTCTAAGAGATGCCTTTTTATAGGAATCAAACCATATATTTTAATTTTCCATAATATATTCAATGAAATCTTCACTAGAATCTCCTATTATATCTTTGATACAATCCTTCAAATATTCTTTTTTTTATTTAATGGAAACTTTCCTTAAAAATATTCAAACAAAGATTTGATAAGATCTTGAATGATTCAGAAATCCAAAACAACTCCACCTAATCTCTCCAATTTATCTTTTTATTGAGCTGAAATTTACTGCAAAATAAAAGAAATCTTATGAGAATATCATTGAAAATAAAATAATAATTTAATTATAATTTTCATAACTTTTAATTACTTTTAAATCAATTTCATGCTCATATTCACCCTTAACACATAGTAAATTGGAGACTCATCATACAGCAATCCATATAACAGGAACAATAATGAGATGCATATTGTCTTACCAAATAGAAACGATCAAAAAATGAGTCAAAGTTCTTGTGCTCAATACTATCAAGCACATTGAACAGCACCCTACAAAGGCAAATGAAAAAAAAAAAACAAATATGCTACCAAAAAAAAAAAAACTGTGAATACAGTAGAAAATAAATCTTCTCATCTATATTAGTCTTCAATACTCTTCGTTGATTCAACAATACTACAAAACGAAATCAATTAAAACACATGAATTAATTCTTTGTAAGCGTAAGTCTTCACATTTAGAAGACATGTAAAAATATTGACAAATCGCGGAATAGTTGGTAGGTTCGATTTTTGGTCACATGTTTATAAAAAATATTTTGTTAATAAAAGCAAAACCCGAAAAAATTAGTCTTCAGCTATTCATAATATTTTGAAGAAACTAAAAAAAAATGTAAAAACAATATTGCATTTGATCTGGACCATATTGGAGTTCACTCACTTATAACGGATTTCTTAAAATAAAAAATAAAAAAAAACCTATAACGGATCAAACCCAAGAAAAGTGTAGGATGTGTGCGTCCGTGAGGAAATAAATTTTCTGGTCCCTCTCTCTCCTCTTTCTTCCTCTCTCTCTCTCATCTCTTCTTCCCTTTCTCTTTATGGAGGACCAATGATTCTGGACCATTATATATTTGTTCGTCCGTGACGGACCAGAAATTTTATAATGGGGCGAAGATAAAATATTAAATTATAAGTGTTATTAATAATAATAGAATTGACTAATTGTTATAAGTATTTGTTAGAGAAAGGTTAACTATTAGTGTTAATAATCTTTGAATATTAGATAAATATTACTTTATATATAAAATTAAAAAATAAAAATTTAGAGAGCGACAACCGTTAATGCTCATCCTCCTTTCGGGTGTGTAATGTAGTGTGTATATTGTTCAATTCTCATTGTAATTCAAAAAAAAAAAAAAAAATCCACAAAAGAAAAGGACAAATAAAAGGCGAGGTGCGGTCGTACCATAAAAGAACCGTTGATTTGAAAGCAGTTGGGTTGTTTATAAAAAAATCGTTCTGGCCTCCCACAGCCAACTAGTTTTTCAATTAATCAAACTCAATCGGTTTTGAATTCAAATAAACTGATTGCGTACTTAACTGAACTGGTTCAAATAAAAATAAAATAAAATCAGTTCTTTAAACCAAATCGATTTAAATCAACTCAATTCAATTCTGTGAGAAATTCAGTTTAATTCGAAAAACCTGTTAATTGATCTTGAGATTTCAGCTTTCTTTTTCATGCAGTTTTTTACAAAGTCTTTCCAGTTTCCACCGATAAAGTCGCATAGCTTCCACAGTTGTAGTAGCTATTGATTTGGAAAACTTCGCTGCCCTAAGAAGGAAAAGTCTCTCTGGCTTCCCTTGCTTTATTGCTCCCGCTTTTCACATTATAGCTAAAATTTGAAACACGGTGAATCGTACAAGCTACTACGATAAAGAAATACTTTTTTATGGATATATACAAAATGAAAATTTAAAACATCATGCACAGTTGTAAGATGAAGATTTTAAGGTATTACACTCAAAATATTTAAAGAGTAAATATTCTTTTTGATCCTCAGCAAATTTTACAGTGTCCGCTTTAATCCATAGCAAATAAAAAGACTATTTGTGATTCTTAAAAAATTCAAAATGGATCCATTTAGTTAAAATCGTAGTCCCTCATAAATTCAAAAAAGACTCACATTAGTCCCTCAAAAAGACTAAAATGAGTCCACTTTAAATTTCTTAGGAACCACGAATAGCTTTTTTATTTACTAGAGACTAAAGCAGGTATCGTGAAATTTGCTGAGAACCGAAAAATGTATTTACTCTTCAAACAAACTTGTCTCCAACGCAGGAAGATACAGTGTTGAACATCAACTGTACTTTAAAAAATACACAAGTTTCATTAATAAAATAATTATTCGTTACCAATTCCTATACTTAATAATACATGACCATCCACTGTAACCTGTATGTGTTGTTGACCGATCTCTGAGACTAACTACCATACAGTCCCCTAAAAATAATCCTAGTCCGAAGGGCTCTAACCTATCATAATAAGAGAATATAAAGATAACAGAAAAGAAAAAGACAAATGTTCAGAAAATCATTTCTTCTCAAGGAAACCTGTTTAGCCTCCACCGTCAGTGTCCCAAAATTCCGTAAAAGCAGTGATTAATCTCAAAAATATCCTTCAGCCAATCTTGAATTTAACATATGAACAATCAGAAAAATCACCAGACATCCCTAAGGTAACGTCCATCCATCTGAAGTTTTTTCACCATAGCCTCTGCTTTTGATGAGTCCACATTTTCCTGAAATTTCAATCCAGAAACATGGTTTTTAAGACAGTTTCATACAATTAGGTATGGAGTATATGTGCTGTTGCAACATAAAATACACGTTGGATTGGAGAGTCAGAAGAAATACAGTACCGCAAATTATGTGCTTTGCAAAAAGACTTTAAAAGGATGTGTAATTTAAAGATGAAGATTGACATTGTCGGATCCCTAGAAATACTAAAAACACTATAAATGTAAACACAGCATATACAAGTCTGACAGAATCAGCAAACGAAATACGTAGGTGGACAAAGCACCTCTCTCACATACTCAAGTTGTGAAAGCTAAAGCTAAAAAGGAAAGAAGAGGGAACTAATCATACCCATACATGCATGTGTAATATGCATAAGGATAGAACGAAGTTACAGTAGATAGTTTTTTCGATATCATTTTTTAAAGCCCTTTTTTGTTGGGAGAGAGAATTCTTACAAAAAGGCACCGCAAACAAAAACTGACACAAAGTCGTGGAGTCATAAAAAAGAAGCTGAAGAAGAAATCCTTTTTTATCTCAAATAAAAACCTTTTTCAAACTTTCAATAGCAAGCATACTATTGATTTGTCCAACAGTTTCTTCAGTGTCATTGCACCAAAAAACTCCCCAATTTTAAATCTCTACCACTATATGGTAAAAACCACTTTGGTGCTTTTTAGGGAACACTTATATTATGGGAAATAATCGAATTTTATTTTTTTGTGTTTTCTAAAAGCACTCTCAAGAAGTTGCCAGAAAGAAGTGACTATTTACTCCAAACACAAATTTGTTGAAATATTCACATGCCTACACGTAGAAGAATGTTCTAGTCTTCCTTCCACATTTGAAATACTAAACACTCCAACAAAAGGATAGTAATCCCAACAGAAAATGACAGAACTGTACAAGTTCATATTAATAAGCTAATTCATTAAGAATTTTCACCTAAAAGCCAAAGAGCTTTGGTGTCTATTGGAAAGCGCAAACACAGCTGAATAATTTAATACTGAAATTTTCACCAAACAGAGAGTAATATCTGTATTTGTACTCCGAAAACAAAAGCCTAAACATCAGGTACGATGCAAATCACCTCCACAATCACATAAATATACTATTATACTCACTGCTGAGCAATATTATTAATGTGAATCTGTTTCAGGAAAAGAGGCCTAAGCAGAAGATACAAAAACCTCTGCTTTTATTTTCTCACACGATTCAGTTCTTTGAAATCAATAATCTTTATGCATGTTAAGGAACAAGAAAAGTTGACACTTTCATGTATTCCGCAAGAGAGAGGGATGATGAAAGACAATCAGAACCTGCTGCTGGACAATGGTATGAAGAGTTCGATGAACATCTCTGGCCATACCCTTGGCATCACCACAGACATAAAGATAAGCTCCCTGAGAAATCAGACTCCACAGGTACGCTGCCTGCACATATGAAAATTGATGCAATAAATAATTTATCTAGTAACATTCGTTCCATACTAGGCCACTACTAGAACTTACTTTATTCATCATCTTGTGTTGAACATACTCCTTTTCAGGCCCCTCTCTAGAGAATGCAACTATCAACTCTGACAGAGAACCTTGTTCCACAAAATTATTTAGCTCATCCTCATAAATAAAATCCTACACAAAGAAGAGAAATGCAGGACCAAGTTGAACACAAAGATCGTTGGTCTGAAAGTCAATTTGGATTGAAACTGCATTGAGCAATTAATTTACCATTTGACGGTTCCTACATCCAAAGAAGAGTAATGCAGGACCCAGTTGAACACCATCCTCTTTGAGAGCAAATCTTTCCTGGGTAAATCAAAGATAAAGGAAGAATTAAGAACAAGTAGATGCTTATAATAATAATTTCATTTCACTGAATCATGTCAATCAGGAAAGGGATTTGATTAACAATTTTGTAATTTAGGGTTTATTAATTATTAATTTAGCTAAAAGTTAGGGTTTTCCAATAAACTACATGCCTGTTTGGTAAGGCTGTGAAATTATTTTTTTATATAATTTTGTTTATATCATAAAATGCTTCTATAAAAGCACTATGAAAAAGAAACAATTTGGATTTAAAGAAAAAACTGCTTCCACTTTTGCTTCCTATGAAAAGCACCACCGTTGCTTGAAAACACTTTTAGCTCTGTATCTTGAAAAGTTAAAAAAAAAAATCCCTTTTTTTTAGGCTTATAAGTACATGATGTTGATTTCACAACACAGCAAACAAGCCCAAAGACTGCAAAATGGAGCTTTCTGATCATAACAGTATCAAAATTAGGAACTTTGTATTCTGGTACAAAATTGTGGTTGATTATTACATAATTACATATTTGATGCCAATTTTTCTCTTCAATATTTCACTTCCTATTCTACCCCCAACCTCCTCTTCATTCTATTTTGTCACTATCTAACAATCTCATTTAAAAATAAATAAATAGAAAACTATACATATCAATAACATATTCACATACCTGTAAAAATCCCCTGAAAGGTGCCAAGCCAGTACCAGGTCCAATCATAATAATGGGAATTGAATGATCAACTGGTAGCTTGAAATTTGATGGCCTAATAAAAATAGGAGCCCAGCTACAGTCACGACTTTTCTCTAAGGGAATAGCATTCTGATCATTCATTAGAAAGTTAAGTTAGATATAGCATAGCATGACTAGGTATTACACCCGAGGGGAAGAAGGGAGAGAGAGAGAGAGAGAGGGGGGGGGGTCCAAGATGTAGAAACAGGGAGAATTTGATTGCATGAGAAGGGTATCAAATTGCAAATTGCTACCTTCATCCAGGTTGAACATACTCCTTTGTGAATTCTTCCAGTGGGAGTTGGACCATACACCAAGGCACAAGTTACATGCACCCTCTGTGGGGCAAACCTGAACAGTCAAAATAATGCAATATTATTTCTTGGCCAATTATATTATAAAGCTTCATTTACATATTTTAGATAGGATAAGAAAATCACCTAGGAGAGGATGAAATAGAATAGTAACGAGGCTGTAAACGAGGGGCTACTGCAGCAAAAAACACCCCGAGGGGAGGTTTTGCTGATGGAAATTCAGCCATCACCTCAAGGAGACTTCTCTGGCTTCCAACTACCCATTTAGAGTACTCATCCTGGAAACCAAAAATTGAAAACCATCATTAAAAAAGGGAGGGGGGAAGATAAATCAGACTTGAAAACAACAGACAGAAACAGTATGAGCAATTTTTTTTTTACCTTCCCCTGAGGGGATGAGAGAAACTTTAACCTTTCTGCTTCACTAGGGTCAGAAGCATGAGCAGCTAATGCAACTAAAGCAGCCTGAAAGAGAAGCATGCTAACTATTTCCTCATTTTTTAAAATAAAACAAGGACAAATCCCAACTGAAACACACTCTTATAATGAGTCAAACCAATTATGTACATAATAAGAAAAGAGAAGGAAATGGTAAGCACATGAAGTGAAGATCATATAAAAACCTTTCGTGGGGGATTCAAGAGATCAGCATAATGTGCTAATGCAAAGCGCAGCATGCACGGACCAGGAAAAGGAGGGAGCAGAGAACCTCCTAGGGAAGTGCCATCCTCATTATCAGTATGAAGAGAAAACAGCGAATCTAAATTCTGACCCAATAATTTCCCAGCTTCTTCAACAGTTTCATTACAGTTCTCAGCATAAACACCCACATGGTCTCCAGTTTCATATCTGGGAAAGATCAGACAAAAGCCATCAACAGATTAGCTAAACAGTATCGGGTAATTAGGACAGGATATGATAGTTGCCATCTACTTTGAGATGATAAAACATCAAACCATAAATAATTATTGATAACTTACACAACTTTTTATTATTCAATCTGTACAAGATTGCCATGCGTTTAAATCCATGAAATGCTTCATACACTTAACATCTTGACACTTTTGTACGGATGAAATCATTAACAATAAATTCCTCAGGGAATCTCACCCTTCTAGAATTTCACAGCTTCCCAGTCAGTACTTGAAAATTGTGAAATGAGGGGGAAAATCAGAGATAAAATTTGTTTCTTAGATTCTTTTTTATCTATAAAACCAACAGTTAACCGTTTCTTAGAATGACCAATTGAAATAATAATTATATCCCACCAGGACTCAATTGTTGAAATAATAATTATGTAATATCTTTAAAATAAGTATAAAAAAATTGTATAAAGATAATTATTAACAAAATATTTTTAAAGTCAATAAGAAACAAAATAATTATAATTGACCAATGTTGTTGTTCTTTTTTTTCTTGTTCACTAAGAAAAAAATTATATGGTTCTTTGTCAAAAAACACAGTCTAACTTACGTGATGCCAGACGCTGATATATCAAACTCCAAATGTATGCAAGATCGGTCAGACTGAGGTTTGTGAAGCTCCCTTTGAACAGCAACATTCACCCTTCAAGAAAAGAAACAGATTTGTTTTAGCCTTGTTTAGTAAGAATGGTCATAAAATGAGTAAGTACAACTCCAATCCAAGCACCTGCAAGGATGATGAATATCAAACACAGCATTCCCATTTGCCACATTGAAGTGTTTATCATAGGATGATGTGACAGTGGGGTCATGAATCACTACTCGATATTCAGGAATAGCAGCTGTATAGGGAGTAGACACAGTATTTACGTCATCCTCATCTCGGAGCAACTGGTCCAACTCAGGCCACAGAGATTCTTTCCTGCACAGCAAAAACAATGTTTGAAGTGCCAAAATAGCAGCAGCCACACTGTTTGATAGATGGATAGTACAAGCAAGAGGACTATGGTTACCAGGCAGAAAAATCATCCTCAATGGATTGATCATCATCACCTAGTCCAAGCTCAACAAGACGCTTTGCACCTGCAGCAACCACAACACTACATATAAGATATTTATGCAAAGTCAACAACTATTTTAACACTATTCTTAAGTCATATATATAAACTTCAGAACTTAGATACATGCTTTTACTCGCTATTCATCTGACTTAATTAAAAGCATTAAATATAAATCTGCAAGTATATAAAACTTCACATGATAGTCTGCTCTTAGGTTGTAAACAAACTAGAATTATGTAATTAAATTCCATTAGCCCAATGTATGTGCAGGCTAGAGTGTACACTTCATATATCTGGACAAGATACAATAATTTGATTGCCTAACAAATGACCTCTAGTATTTTATGCAAGTTTCAACAAATATTTTCATCTGTTAGACTTCTAGAAGTTGAACAAAAGGAAGTTGAACAATATATTAACTTTTTGGGGGAGGGGTGAAATAAAGCAAAAAAATATCATATGCACAAATGACAAAAATGAAAAGATATCATGATCATCAGTTTTAATTAATAAAAAAATGATACTGTGCAAATACAATGGAGCAGTTATCCAATTTAATACTTGGGAAAATACAGGTGATGAAATCACGTACCTTGTTCACTAAGATCTTCATCAACAACTTTACCTATCTGTTTCAAAAGAAAAACATCAGAATCAGATAATGAATTTTTTTGTAACTTAACAAAAATAAAATCATCTGATTTACCTTATTAAAATGTTCATATTGCCTGTTACCTAGGCCAAAAACTCCATATGTGAGCTGTTGAAGCCAGGTGCCCCTCTCATCTTTCCCCTAAAATTAACCCCACCCCCAAAAAAATAAATAAATAAATAAAATAAATCTTATAATCACTTTAAGAAAGCCATGATAGAAATATGAGAGAGAGAAAGACCTTAATCTAGGATTTGCTTAAAAGTTATATAACTACAAACCTCAGTAAACCATTTGTAGAATCTTGCAGCATTGTCAGTTGGTTCTCCATCTCCATAACTGCCATGTCAAGTCCAAATGCATCATATCCACCACATATTACAATAAATAAATGAATAAAATGCATTTCAACCATTTTATGTACATGAATCTTACGTTGCCAGCATAAAAAATGCAAGAGTCTCTTTCTTCAGCTTCTCCTGGTATTGATCATCATCCACTGCATAGTCATCCTAGTTCAAATTAAATACATCAGACACTTGAGCCAAAGCTATATTTTACAAATTGAACTCCCCTAGCGAGAAATCTAACATTTAAAAAAAATGAGTGGCCCAAAAATCTACAATCAGAATGGAGGGATTGCCAAAATTTTGTTTAAATCCAACTTACCAGGTCAACAACTTTGACAACTGCTTTTTCATACCTTGCCTTTATCTCTTCTGCCAATGCCTATAAAAAAAAAAAGCACAGTAATTATATAACACTTGAACATGACAACCAGTAAATTTAAAGGCAAGAGGGATTAAATTGGAGTGACCATTTCAAGCATTCTGGAAAGGATGGAAAGAGTTTTATCTTTACACAAAGTACAGTAGCATAAGCTGCAATCATTTCTAGCTAAATTTAGAATATTCACAATTGGCCAACTACAGTATTAGAAAAGGAAAGTGTTAACATTAGGAAAAACTTCACTCAAGAAAGGTGTTAACATTAGAAAAAGAAGAAAACACTACAGTATTTGACAATTTTGAATTAATTTCCCATATTATTTAACTGCTCGAGCATAACATTTTTATTTCACAAAACCCTAAACTGCTAACTGGTATGAGTCCCAATGATTGACATTATTGAACATTTTGACTATTTTACACTGTCTAATATAACAGTTAACAAGTTAAATGGCTGAACCTTTGGGATTTTCTACAGGTATCGATAAAAAGGCACGCCTGAAGCACCAGAGGTGTGCGCCTCATTAAAAAGGCAGTGTCTCAACCAGCAAGAGGCACTGACCCCTTCAGGCACCTAACCTCAGCACCTTTAGCATTACTTTTTGGCGCCTTTGACTAAAAGGAATTATTTTCAAATTGTCATCAACAACATCCTCACTCCTGGGTGTTTCCAAAAAGCCCTAATATAACAAAATGAAGACATTATACAAAAGCACAGGGTTGCTTGACATTAAAGAGCTGTCAAAAAGTAATAGTTTCACCATAAACATCACTATGGCCCAGGGTTAAAACTATGATATCTTCTTCCTTCAGCAAATTCAATTTCACAGTCACGAAAAACTGTAATGTTATTATTTGGCAAACATTTTAGACATACAGAAAAGTATATTCTCAAAAAAAAATTAGAATAAGAATAATCAGACAATCATAATAAAGCAACGATAAATAAACAAACTATAAGCTATAACTACGTTAAAGAACCCAAAGAACAATATTCTCTCTTTTAGAAGAATAAATTTATTTTTTATTTATTTTAAAATCCAGCGCATTCGATTCGACCATACCTAGAAACAATCCTCCAACATATTATCAACACAGAGAAAAGAAACAAGCGGAAAACAAGGATGCGCGAAACATGGAAAACGAAATATACCTTAGCAAAGCCCTCAGCAGTACCAGTCTGAGTACCGTAAAAAACAGTAACCTTAGTTTTGCCGGAGTCAACGTCAACATCATCGTCTTCATCGTCCACCAACAACTTAGGCACTATCACCGGCTTCAACTCCTTGCTCCGATCCGTTGATTTCTTCCACAAGAACACCAAAAGCCCAATTATGATGGCTGCGGATGTCGTCACGATCAGAACCAACGAATCGGAAACGGAATCGCCAAGTGAAACGCCCAGAACCGATTCAATGGTGCGCACCAAATCGGAATTGGAAGACATCGAGTCAACTCAGTCAAATCAATTCAAATTCAGAATAAGGTGTGTTTGGCGGTGTGGTCGATTTGCTCTCTGCTCCCCTAATCTGTAGCACTTAGCTCAAGCGCGTGAGAGAGAGAGAGAGAGAGAGAAGGAAGGAAGTAGTGGAGGACCCAACGAGAGATAGACCAGAAATTTTGGGCCACTTTCGATTTGATATCACGATATGTCGTTTTGGAGTTTGAGATTTTGCAGGTTGCAATTGGAGAGATAACGCAGCACAGCAGAGGAGGCCACTCGGCGTTGACAATTTGTCTTTGCGTTCGTTTATTTTTCCCTTGTTTGTGCCTCTTCAACTCATCTCACGAAAAATAAAATAAAAAACATGGACAACAACAACTACTACTTTTTCTACGTGAAAATAAATATATAAATAATTTTTTGTGTTTTAAGTTATCAAAAAAAAAATTGTGTATTATTTTCTATTATATCGTCCATAAAAGACTATAATTACTACCTCTTTTTTTTACTATCTCTTGTTTCTAAATCTTAACCATTAAACTAAAACTTATATTATATTGTTCTTATATTTAACGTTTTAAAAATTAAACTAAAACTTGTACTTACAAGAGTTTGAACTGGATTGGTTTATAAATGTCAGATTAAAAGCATAATATATTCACAGTTGAACTGATTCAAACTTGTACTAAAAAAAAAAAAAACTGATTCAAACAATCAATTAAGTTTAATATTTAAAATATTACTGACGTTATTCTCTTTTAATTTAATAGAACAATAAAAACGTAATTCTCAATACATGTTTCCCTGCAAGAGCAAGTATAAGAAAAAGTTTTTAAAAAAAAGTAGCTTGCAAAATATTTTGCTAAAAGAAAATAATAGTATATCTTCTTAATTTATGTACTATTTGGTTATTTAAAAAATAATATTAAATAAAAAAGCTTAAGTATATACTATTTTAAAAAATTAAAATAACTAAATATTTTATGTAAACGAATAGAAGAACTATTATAAAATTATGATAATATAGATATTTATTAAAAAGAATAATGTTGTATAATCCTTTTAAGAAATTATTCAAAATATACAGTAAAAAAATAATAATTTAACATGGTCGTTCAATAACTTGTCTTATCTTTAATAATTTTGATAAGGTTAAGACTTACTTGATATATCATTCCTATCAGATGATCTCTTAATACATTTTAAAATAATAATGACTTTTTATATTAACAATACATTAAAATTAATTTCACTATGCACTAAAAAAAATTGATTTCATTACCTTTTCAGTTGAAATATGTCCAATTTTACTTAGTTTTTAAAATACAGAATTTTGTTCTTTTTAAAATAATGGCCAATAAGAAGTTAGATCATTTATAAGCCGTTGCATTTTGTAGCATATTCCTTTCCATTGCCTAGATATACTTAAAAAAACACAAGTTCCGCTCATTATTTTTTTTCTTTGGCGAACGTTCTGCACGTGACGCAGTAATACAGGAATAATACATTTTTAATACCTTTAAATTAATTTTTCTCGTTTCTTGCTCACCAAAAGTCAAATAATTAATATAAGAAGCACAGATCTTCTGTTTCTACGCACTGAGGTCACAAATTAGCTCATAATTTCATTAATAATTCAAAGGTTTGTAACTTTCTATGCACTTAATTTTTATTTTATTTTTTATTTTTGTTTTCAATATATCTTTCGTCGATTCTCAAAGACTAATCCTTTCGAAGTAACACATACATTAAGTGGATAAATCTCTATAAAAAAACATTTTTTGTACACGGATCCCACTATCATCATGCTTAAAGAACAAGCTATCTTTGTTGGTTTCTATGGACTTAATTTTTGTATTAACTGAGTTACGAATCTTCAACAATTAGAAGTTAATCTATTGCCAGTATGAATTTTATAATTAATATATCACATGATTTTTTTAGGTGCTTTTTTTTTTTTTTTTTTTTTTGGTGAAAGGGTGCTTTTTTTATTAAAAGGAATTGAGGTGGTCAAACATGGGTCATAGATAACTCAGACGCACTTTGAGATCTCAGCTCTGTTTAAGCCCAGAGCAAAATACCATCGTCCTTTACGGGGTGTTTGATATCCAGATTCTTTTTGGGTTCTTAGAAAGCTGGCTATGGAAAATTGGAAGCCTGTGTTTGGTAACAGAAATAGTACACTTTTTTGGGAACAATGTTTTCTATTTTTTGCAGTTCATGTGTAAAAAGTGATATGGAAAAAATGTAAATCTCTATCGATTAGTTGGTTTATTGGTTTGCGCATGAAGTAAAAAAAATGACCAAAATATTATGGACGATAATAACCTTACTTTTTGGTGTACTATCTGTAATCTATTGTATTAAAAAATAAAGATGAGTTATTTTCGTAAAATAATCTCACATTCTCATTAATATTTCACAATTAATCAAACACACACTCAGTAAAATAAATCACAAAAATTCGAGAAAATTTGGTCATACTAAATAATTTTTTAGTAACATTCCAGCAAAATATATTTCCTATTATATTCTAATAATCTATTGTTTCCAGATAAATAAATAAATAAAAATTTTCTACCAAAACGCCCTTAAAATTTACCTAAGAATCAAACATACATCTTGTCAATCACTGAGGCGACTAGGTTCTAGGGCCTCAACCCGTGTGTTAATGATATTGAACCATATTTACGGTCCGTTTAGATAGACTTCAAAAAAAAAAAAAACTTTTTATTACTTGCAGTTTTTAGAATGAGTTTTTTAAAAATTAAAATTACTTTATGTTTGGATGAACATTGAACAACATAAAAAACACATTTAAATAAAAATATTATTTGGATATTAAAATTACAAACACTTTTTATATATAAAATTACTGAATATGGGATGATAGTGATGGTAGTAGGATGGAGTAGGATTGGAATAAAATTGAAAATTTTATAAAATATTTATTTTTTATTTTTTATAAACTAGACAAACTTGTTCGAGTCGAAAATATCCACGTCATGAAGAGACTATCTCTCCTAAAATAAATATTTTATATTCATAAAAACTTGAACCCAAAAGTAAAGAATTTAAATTTTTTCTAAAAGTTGCAATTCAAACATATAAAATTCTTTAAAAGGGTTTTTTTTCCTATCCAAACGCGCAGTTGATACATGACACGAAACAATGCTTAATAATATTTGCTAATTAAGATAGTATTAAAGTTATACATTGTATAAATTTCTATATTAATCAACATCGCGTCAAATATGATTGTATAATTTTATCTCATCTAATGTTGTTTGTATAGCCCTGTAAGTTCGCATAGAATAAAAAAATTTATGGACAAAAATACTATTATATATTAAAAAAAACTCTCAAAAAATATTTTTGCAATGATAATTGTCGAGATTAATAATCTAAATAATTGATATAATATAGACTTTTTTCAATCCCGAGCACGTATTTGCCAATTTTATTACAGAAAAGCATGTAAACCGTTATGATTAGCAGGAGCATGAAAGATAATTTACTCGGAATGAGATTCAAAGACGTTGCTAAAGCAAAATTGCGGTTTATGAATGGATATCAACAAGAAATTTTTGAGGAGGGGGTAGAAAAGTTTTATAATTAACCATTTCAATACAAAAACTTAAGGTGGCTGAAACTGATCAGGTGAGGAAATTTTTTTTAGTGCTACGGATGCATCGAATTTTCAGCGCATCTTCCACTCATAATTTGTCACGTATCTTACTTTTCATCAAATTATTCTCTTAGCTGATTTTAAAATAAATTTTATTAATGATTTGACAAAAATAAAACACATGTCACATTATAAGTAGAAGATGCATCGAAAAGTCGGTGCATTCGTAACACTAAAGATATTCTCTGAGGTGAGATGATATTTACATATGAAAAAATGAAGAGGGGAGATAAGATTGATTTAAAATTAAGTATTATATTTTTTTCTAATATAATACAAAATTATCCTATCATATTTTATCAAACCACTTAAAGATAAAAATAAGCGAACTATAAAACTTCATTCTATCAAATGCCATATAATATAAACTTATACTATTCGCATTCACAAGAAAAAAAATTATACAGTGATATTTCGAAGCTTTACACAATTGAAACTTTCTAACTGTTCTTTTTTTACTGAATTCTAAAGGGTTTATCATCTATTATTTAACATGACCACAAAAGTTTCCTACACACACAATATTTTATTGGACCCGCAGCAAAAAAAAAAAACTTCGGCACACAAAACGAATTTCTATGACATAACACAATCATTTTTTCTACGACATAACTCTTATAAAAGACAATTATAAATCATCACCATATTACAATAACTGGATAACTAACCCTTATTTAATTGCCTGCAGATATATCAAACAGGTATAGGCAAAAGATGAAAAACAATCCACACAATTTGACCTCTTTGTGCTATGGGAATTCAAAATCAAGGATGCAAACAGTGTATACCCCATTCTCCATCCAGCTTGTCTTTCAGCTGGTCTAGTTCTTTCTCAGGCAGAGAAACAGTTATAATCCTTCCATTACCACCATCTTCATTGTCTCTCGGCGCTGGAAGAACCAAAACAACCCCTTGATCACCCACCCCACGGAAGGTACAATTCGCCATAATTGGTTTCTTTCCATTCAGCTTTACCCCATAAAAATCAGCAGCTTCCAAATCAACAAATGTCAAGTTTGATCCATAAACTATAAAATCCCCTTTCCCTTCATCTTCTTCCGCCAGCTTTTCCATGACATGGTTCTCATTCTCAACCATCTTTTTCTCAGCAATCAGTTTTGCTAATTCCGATATATCAGATTCCCCAGCTGTCAAATCTGCTTCAACTTTGCTTAACACCAAACCATTGGTGGGGAATTCATTTTCTGCACGATTAGAGCTACTTGTACAAATTGTCACAACCTTTGGTCCAAAGTCTTCCCTGATGTGTGAAATACATTTCCATACCAAAGCTGAAAGAATCTCAAAATACGAGGTTTTGGTCTCTGTTACCAAATGGTGAAGTTGTTTGGAAGTGACGTGGAAAGAGTGAGTGGCCACGTCACTATCATTAGCAGCGAGCCAGTATTCCCCAACAATTCTGGCTTTTTTAACGGAAACGGGATTAACAGAAACGGAATTCGGTGGAAATTGAGGTTCACAGAGGTTTGGCTTGTGAAGAGATTTCGGTGGCGCGTGACCAGCGAGTGTCTGACTCCACTTGGTGATGAAGTTAAAAGCTGAAAATGCATCTCCAACTACATGAGCCCAGCTCAATCCCACGGATAGTCCTCCACATTTGAACCAAGTGAACTGAAAGGAAAACATAATAACAGTTCATAAATTCAGTTGCTTTTACCCCAACAGCAGTAATTAACCAAAGAATATTATTCATTAGAACTCTGCATAGAGCTTCTACTAATTAAGAGAATTTTAAATGCTTTCAATTTAAAATAAGTTGGTGCAAATAAAAGTTCCTTTCATAATGTATTTAATTTATATTTTTCAACCACTAGTATAATTAAGTAGATATGTTTCTACGTGGTAAGAGATGAAATTATGAATTATCTATTACAGATAGGTAGAAGTATACGAAGCCCATAAAAAATCATAAAAAAATAAATAAATCTCAAACACTTATTTTTATATATATATATATATATATGAGATAATTTTATTTTCATATACGTTAAACCCGTATACTGTGCGCATTTATTGTTGCATGGGCATTCTTAATCTTTGTCACCACCAGTACAAGGTATAGTATAATATAAGCACAGATAACACTGAATTTAACACTTCTAACCGATATTTATCACCCCACCTTATTCCTTACCGACGTCCTAAAAGTTTGGGTCCCTGCCACCTTCCATTTAGGTATGCAGGGTCGTTGGGAATTTGCTCAAATTGAATTTAAAATGCTTAAATTTGACTTTTTTAACCAACAATTTTTTTAATAAAATAATTATAAATATAACTGTAAATATTATGGAATATATCTCTACCGGCGGCGTCATAAATAATTTGAAGCTTAAGCTGACTGAAGTCAAGATTAATTTAAGCTTAGCACTGAAACGTATATTAATTACTGCCAAAAGGTGAGTATATGAGTTAGGAGTTTTTAATCCATGATATGTATATTAATATTAAATATATAATTTTACGCACGTAAAATGATTAAATTGGAATGCATAAATGTAAAAAAAATAAAAATAAAATGGTATAATTTAAGAAATGTAAGAAAATACATTTATATTAGTAATTTTATGCAAGTATGATAATTGTAACACCTTTCCAATGTCAGGTTCTCAGCTCAGCATGCATTAAATTTTGTTCAGCACTAGCGGTGATGCGATTGATCATTATATATACTGATTTCTATGAGAATTTATCATTATGACATGCCCCACTTTGGCACTTTATAACATACATCTCAACCATCAGGCCTTGAGATGTTTGATACCTTAGTTACCATACATTTCGGGATCTTAAATGCTATATTTCGGATTAGAATCATGTAACATCATAACAACATAAGATTTGAAATTAATACAGTTTTTAATATATTTTTTGCTATCATAGATATAATAAGAGAGTTCTGCAATTTAAAATAACTAACTCCTTTTCTCTGAAACTATTCTCATTGTTATATAATGAGATTAATTTTTCTCTAATGGCGGACCCACTTGCGCGCAAATATCCGCAAGTGCAGACATAAAATATTATATATCAGTTTTTTTTTTTTTGCTTTTTTTTGGTTGCATATCCTTATTTATCTCTTGGTTCAATATATATATATTAGGAGCAGATATCTTTTTAAGTCCCTAACAAAAAAATATGGTCCCTGTTTTAGTCCCTTACAAAAATAAATTAATCTCGAGGTCCCTAAAAAATTTAAAGTGGATCAATTTAGTTAAAATCATGGTGACTCACAAATTCAAAAAAGACCTACATTAATTCCTCAAAAAGACCAAAATAGATCCACTTTGAATTTCATAGGGACCAGGTGACTAATTTTTTTTATAATAGACTAAAGTGTGAACCGAATTTGTTGTTAGGGATCAAAAAAGATATTTATTCTTATATTAGTTAGCAACGTAACAACGTACGGAAATGATTAAAACAACGTAGCAACGCAAATTGATTAGAGAGAAAACTTATTCTTCCTCCCTTGTCATGTACCCATTCCCCATGCTCTCTTCATCCTTTGTTTCATGTTTCATTTTTATAAAAAGAGAGGACATTCTCAAATAAGTTAATATCTAGAGACGAGGTCTTCACTGTGATTTTGCTTGACTTCTGTAGAGGTAGTGTTGACTTTTTTATTCATCACTATAAAATAGAATGATGATGTATGGATGTACCATAGTATATTCTCATATTTGTTTTGGAGGATTGGTAAGATTTAGAGGAAAAATAATTGGTCAAACTATTGCCTGCAGCTTGTTATGGAAGCAACTAGATTATGAGCGGGTTCAAGCGTTGATTTAAACTTTCTTTACAAAAAAAATTTCGAGAGTGTTGCCCCCGAACCCCCGCCACTAAATATGCGGATATAAATAAAATTTTCTGGGTCCGCCACTGCCTACCTATCTTGTATAATTTTTTGTTTTATATTTTGAAAATTACTATGTGTTTATGACATAGGATACGATATTTACTCTTATGTCAGATGAGAGTATATAAGCCCTAATAAATAACACAATTCAAATGCCAATGTAAAGTCTCAATTTCTCATAACAGCACATGACTATACGCATATGCAAAGGGATATCGATTTGGTTTTGTTTTTCTTCTATAACAAGTAATTTAATTGTTAAAAAGATATAGAAAAACATATATAAACTGCAATGGAATTGGAGTAAAAAACCATTTGAAATTAACTAATAATAGTGAGTATAGTTTGCAATACTCATCACCACAAATTTAAATCTCCTTGAGACTACTAAACTTAAAATCAACAGAACATTTCAAGAAACCAGAGTTTTATTTTTAAATAACCATTAATTACGGCAATTTGAAAATTTTTAAAAAATTATCATAAATTACAGATATATTTAACGTTATAAAAAAAATCTATCATGTTAATATATATATATATATGTAATTATTTATATGCACATAATTTTTATGTACAATCCAAACTGAATACAGGGAGATTGGATAGGGGTGTCAATAAGTTAGGTTAGACTGATTTAGAGCCTATTTGAATCCTCTCTTTTTTAAGAGAGAAACTATTTATAAGCTAAAGCTAAAAATAAGAGGTTAAAAAAACTAAAGTTTGGTAATTACATAAAAATTTTAGCTTAAAAGCACATATTTCAATAAAATTATCTCTCTCTATTTTTGTAACTCTTCATTAAAAAAAAGCACACAATTCAACAAAAGTAGATAAGAGCTTAAAAAAAAACTCCTCCTATGAGCTTTTAACTTTCAGCTTTTATGGGAGCTTTTAAACTTAAAAAAAATACATTTTCCCAAAACATGTTTGACCTAACTTATGCTTATAAGTAGTTTTTAGCTTAAAAATAAGAGGATCCAAACAGTCACTTAAATAGACTAAGTTTGTGTAAAATACTTTAGGTTTGACATGACATGTTAGATCTGGGTAGGCCTAAATTATAAGTTTAGTCTGACCTATATTTAAAAAAATAAAAAGCTAGACCTAGGCATTTTAGTCTGTTTAAGTCAATTAAGTATTCAATAATTAGAAAATAATAAAAATAATATTATTTATTATTAAAATAATAATTTTATTTGTGTTATTTAAAATAAATAATATGATATAAGCCGGCATGTAAAAAAAACCTACCACCTACTTTTAAACATATATTTTAAAAGTCTAGGCCTATTCTATTTGATTATATGTAATTGGTTCAATCTGACCTGATATAGACTAGACCGTAGACTTTTGTAGACGGTCATCCGAGTTACACTCCTAAGAGTGGATAATAGAAAGAAAAAGATAAAAAAAAAAAGGAAATTTTGAAAATATATACTACATGATGATGCGTGAAAACTTGTTTAATTTAAAGAAAATTTATTTGTAAAATATATAAATATAGAAATATATTATTTTTTGATAATTTAAAAATATAATGATTTTATATTATATTATTTCTTGTTATTAAAAAAAAAGTTCCCATCAAAGAAAGGTACGTCTAACAGAATAGCATAACTCTTAAGATTAAGGTAGGTATGATCAATGTTTATCATGTACGTACCTTGATGAAAACCAGAGGAGAGAAGCTAAGATCAGGACCAAGCACGTGATCATGGACAAGCCCGTCAACGGAGTCTCCGTTTTCATCGAACCATTCTCGGAGGGTTTTGTCACAGTGAGACTCGGCGATGCGCACCCCAGCGTCGTTGCACTTGATAAACGGCCTTCCGGATTCGGATCTCCTTATCCGACCCGATACGTGGGAGTACGGGTCGAGCAGTGGGAACATGGGTTTCTTCAAATCGAAGATTGAGAGCCCTTGCACAGCTTCTGAATTGAAGAAATAAACGGGTCGGATATAATGGAGCTTCATGAGCAAGTCCATGTAGTTGAGTTGATACTCTCCTTTTTCTTCGCCTCGAGGAGTTGCAGGAACCACTGTTGAAATCCTCGAGCTCAGAGTGGTAGTTTCCGAATTTCCTAGTGAACCCATTTGCAAGGCAAATTTGAAAAAGAGAGAGAGAGAGAGAGAGAGAGTTGTATGAAGGTATGGTTGGAATGTGGCTGTTTTAGTTCCATTTATAGGAAAATAGTTGGATGGTAGCTGCGAGAAGGGATAAGGGGACCGGGGAGAGGAGGACCTACATCTCTGAAATGTCTTTTTTTTTTTTAAAAAAATAGAAGAAAGAAAATGGTAGATGAATTTTGTTGAAGAGGTGAACTCATTACTTAACACGTATATTTTTGGGAGTTGAACAGTTGTCGAGGTGTCCTTGTATATGAATATGCATTAAATTAAATGAAGGGAAAAATGTTTGTTATTTTAAATGTCAAAAAGTTATGTTATTTTAAGAGAGATACAGACACAAAAAATTTGAATTTTAAATTAAAAAAACCATCCATTTTCTTTCTCTCATGATTTCTGTTTTTCTGTGTCTATCTTTCTCCTAAAATGACATAACTTATGTCATTTAAAATGACAAACATCACATGAAACATAAAATGTTCTTTTTTTTATCTGTTTTAAAAAAATTTAAGTTGGAAATTTAGATTAGTGTATATTGGCTCAACCTAATTGTGCAGAGATGTTCAGTCCGGTAGGAGGAATTATATATTATTATGTTTGCTGAGTTAGAAATATAATATGTGAAGAACTTGAACTCTATGGCGGTCGGTTTTGTGGGGGAGATGCTGATTTCCATCATGTGACTGGTGAATTCATGGTGTGATGTGTGGTCATATGCAGAGTGTAAGTTTTTGGAGAGTATATGAAAAGTGCAATGTGCAAAGGGAAATTTGTTTTTGCGGTTATAATAAAGTTATTTTCAATAAAACTATTTTGAGGGTTGAGGAAATTAACGATGTTAATTTTATTTGTTTTTTTATTATATAAATTTATTAAAATATTCTTCATTAATTATTTTAAGGGTTATATTTATCTTATTTTACATGAGATAAATAATTTTTTAAGCACACAAAAAGGTTGGGTTCTATCACTTTATTTCTCTCTTCTCTTACTTGTGGGTCTCACAAATGGTCCAATGGGAGCAAGAATCTCCAGGAACATTTGGAACATTTCATTTCTGAGCAGAATAGCAATTTTCAAGTAATGTTCGATTGATTACGTATTAATCAATATTTGAATGATTGTTCTGAGGTTATCGACAAAAAAGATTTGTCTAAGTCACTTTGTTTCTTTTTGTCCAAGTTACTTCTTTTTTCGTCCAAATTTCTTCTCATTTTGTCTAACTCACTTCCTTTTTTCTTTGTGAGTTTTGGGAGTATCCCCATTCATAGGTCCGAGATCCAACATGAGGTAACTACTTTCCTACAACATAAAAAAAAATATTTTCCTTATTCTAATCCCAAAATTACTTAATTTTGAAATTATGGGAGATAACTTTATAAACCCATGTGTAAATGGCCAAATTCCTTTCAATTAAGCAATAACGTGATTTATATAGAGACGGTTGTGTAATATGTTACAAAATATGAGTTGACATACACATCGGCGGACCCAGCAAGGGGCGCATGTCCGCACTTGCGGACATGAATATTTGATTTTAGTTTTTTTTTGTAGATTTTTATTTGTCTCTTGATTCAATATTTATATTAGGATCATTTTAAGTCTATAACAAAAAATACAATTCTCACTTTAGTCCCTTATAAAAAAATTAGTCTCGAGGTTCTTATGAAATTCAAAGTGGATCAATTTAGTTCAAATCGTGGTCACTCACAAATTCAAAAAAGACCCACATTAGTTACTCAAAAGGACTAAAATATATCCATTTTGAATTTAATAGGAACCAGGTCACTAAATTTAAAACAACGTAGTAACACAAATTGATTAGAGAGAAAACTTATTTTTCCTCCCCGGTCACGTACCAATTCCCATGCTCTCTTCATCCTTTGTTTCTTTTTTCAATTTTATAAAAAGAGAGGATTGATTGCAGGTCTGACATTCCAAATAAGTTAATATCTAGAGACGAGGCCTTCACTGTGATTTCGCTTGCCTTCTGTACAGGTAGTCTTGACTTTTTTATTCACCATTATACAATAGAATGATGATATATGAATGACCTGGAGTATATTCTCATATTTGTTTTGGAGGATTCGTAAGATTTAAGGGGAGAAACGATTGGTCAAACTATTGCTTGCAGCTTGTTATGGAAGCAACTAGATTATGAGCGAGTTTATAACCTTATACATAAAGCGTTAATCTAAACTGTCTTTACAAAAAAAATTCAGAGATGCTGCCCTCGAACTCCCACAACTAAATGTGCGAACACAAATTTTGTTTTCTGAGTCCGCCACTGGAGATACATGACTCTGCATGTAATGTAAGCATGTGCCAAAACGGGAGGAGGGGGAGGAATCTTCTAATGGCGGTGAAAAGTGAAAATATCTTCAACACTTTCGTAGTATCGAAAATTCAATATATTTTAATTAAATTTAAAAATTAATGTAATTGACTTTTATTGTTTTACTTATTTTTTATGATTATTATTACTTAGGTCTCATATTTTTAGTAAAGAAATAAATACTCTTGTAATATATAAATATACTCATAAAAAGTGTGGTTATTTGGAAAGAGATGGAAAATATTCCCAAATAGGAATGTTTTGTCCCAATGGAAAGTGGAAATTGGATCATGCAAACTTCCACTTCTTTAATTCATAACATAACTGTAGATAGAAATTCGCCTGAGGCAAAAATGTCAAGAAATAGTATCGGATTTGGCTCATTCTAACGGCTATGCATTTTTTATAACTAATTTTCTGATTTGATGCTTAGATTTTTTAAAACAAAAAAATTTCAAACCTACAGGTTTAGTATTGGGATGGCTTCCAAAATATCATTTTCTTCATTTTCTCGACTCAAATTTGAAATTTTGATGAAGGAAATAATTGTTGGTGAATTTGCTTGGATACTTTTTTTTTTTTGGTACATTGCTTGGATACTCTTTAATTAATGAATATTTAATACCATTTTTTCATAATTGTGATATTGTGTTCTGATTTAAATGGTAACTTTGATAATTATAAAGAAGTTGTACAATATAATTTTGTTACATTAACATTTTTGTTAATTAAAATATAAATTTATATATGCTTTTAATGTGAATTATTAAAAATATTTTAATTTTAAATTATTTATATAAGTTTTCATTTACTAATATTATACCAAGTTCCAACGTACGAGCACAAGTGATCGTTTAGTACTAAGAGACGACCGCCATATGTATATCTAAAAAATGTAAATAAGTACTTTGAATTTATTTATTTTAGTTTATGGAGTGTATCGGATCCCCACAGATGATACCAGTTTCTTTTCTTCTTCTTTTTCTTTTTTTTGGGCAAACATATGTTGACCAGCGGAGTGGATTCTCTCGTGTTAGGATAATTATAATCATATAAAGGTAGATTAATAATAATAAAAGAGAAGAGAGAACAAATATTAAAATGAGTAGTTACTAAATCATAATCCTTAATTTATTTCTATATGATTATAATTATCCCACCTAACTATATCATATATTTTTTAAACATGAAAGAAGAGTTTCTCCGTTGTAGCCCACGAACAAAACTTACCTAGTAACTAGGTGATAATGAAATACTTGGACTGAGAGCTACTGCATGATAACCAGCACTAAATGAACCTCATCTACCCCAAACCAACTGTGCAAAACGTTACGAGTAATCATTTCTGGATTGATTTGAATCATAATTATTTGTTTCTAGTGAAAAGTGACGTTTCGAGAGCAAAGAGTTACGCCATAAAACCAGGCAAAAAAATTTAATTATTGTATTTTAATTAAATAATTACGTATTTATTACTGTTTGAGAAATAATTACAGATATATTGCACACTGTGACGCCTCAGTGAGGCGTCTCTCATGAAGGGAAGACGCCCCAAGGAGGCGTCACATGTGACGCCCAAAAAGGACGTCTCATGGTGCATCTATATATTCTCTCCTTTCACCATTTCACTCCTCATTCATTTACCTCTCGGGAGAGTGACCATTTTGTCACGCTTCACCAAATTATTTACCAGACTGACACGCGAATAGTAAAAATTCCTGAAATGCCACGCGGCATAATTCGCTACACAGTGCAGCGAATTATGTTTGCAAATAATTCGCTACACAGTGTAGTGAAATATGCAGTGTCAGGCTGCACAGTCAGCAAAAATGACACGTGTCAAGCTGACAGTAATTCGCTGGGGTGTGTAGCGAATTATGTCTGTTATGCTGCCAGCTTGACACGTGTCATTTTTGCTGACTGTGCTGCCTGACATTGCATATTTCGCTACACTATGTAGCGAATTATTTGCAAACATAATTCGCTACACAGTGTAGCGAATTATGCCGCGTAGAATTTCGGGAATTTTTACTGTTCGCGTGGCAGTCTGGTAAATAATTTGGAGAAGCGTGGCAAAATGGTCACTGTCTCTCACCTCTCTCTACCTCTCTCTAACCTCTCTCTAACCACGGTTCGTAGTGAAGCTCTGCCAACTTAGGTAAGGCCATAATACCTCCTATGTATACGTTTAAATTACAGTGCTAGTTAGTAATACATGTTAGGATTGATCGTATATTAGAGACTTAGAACATCAGGATAGTCACTTAGAAATTTTGTGTCATGCTATGAATGTTGTAATGATACTTCCTTTTTTTGTTACGTAGTTATTATTATTAATATTTAATTATGCATTAGGGTTTAGCGCATTAATTAGTGATTTAGAAAATAGTGATAGCGACTTCGTAAATTTTGTATGTATGATATTATTAATGCGGGAGTGTATTCATAATTTTGTAGTCAGTTAGGTGTGCTGATTAGTACATATTTATGAAGTTATTAGTGACCTAGGGTTCAGTATTATGTAAGTATGATATTATTTTTGTCCGATGTTTTATTATTATTTAATTACAAATAAATGACTGTACTACGTATTAACATTTCATGGCCCTAATGCTGGTTTTCACCAAACACTGGTTTCATGGCCCTAACGCGCCACGGGCAACCCTTATCATACGCACAACATTTCGTGGATAACTTTGCAGGCGTGCTCTCAATTACAATTGCTTCTTGATGCTCCCTAATGAGGTGGTGCTTAAGTGCCATTTGGACATATTTTTTTGTTGCAAATTCTTGATTGACAAATAACTTGTCACCCATTTGCCACGGACCTTGTATTGAATCCGATCTTGAGACCGTACCATCAGTGCATGATTCTTGTTCGCTCCGATAAATTCAATCAATGTAGGAATAATGCAAAATTCCTTCTAAAAAAGGAATAACAGCTTCGTCACCTGCAACTGCGGATTGTAACTTTTTAATACAAACTTTCTAATTCAGGTATTAAATCAGGTATCTATTCAACTATATACACATTATTTCAATTACCTTCATGATGAATACCTAATAGGGCTGACGCAAGGTCATGCAACTGCACCATTTGCGCGACAGATGGTTCATGGAATATTGGGATTTGAGACACACCCATCTCAGCACCTTCATCTCCTTCGGAAGCACTAGCATCCTCCGCAAGAAGACGTTCTTCCATTGCTATATTTTCATCGTCGTCGTCGTGCATTTCCCAAGTCGGATCATTTTCATCTCCCTCAAAATAGTTACCAACTGGAGACGCATGAGCGGCAGGCGAAGATGGAAGACGGGGAGGATTTAAATCAACTGACCTCACCAAGAAGGGAACATTCTCGGTTGCGGTGATGTCGACAAACAACTCTAGAAAATCTGTCCTTGACTGGTTAAAAAATTCTTCTGTTGTCATCTCCAGGTCTTTATCGTCAACCACTTGCAAACTAATGTATTTATCACATTGCCATAACCTTGTCGTGATCTGAGTGATACATTGATTGCCTTGAAGACTTAACTTCTGCGGAATTCTCTGATGCAGTTTGCCAATGGTTGCGTTGCGTTGGATACGTGTCGGCCTTTTTTCACCTTCAAACATGACACCTCGTCGACCTTCTACCTTCCTACCATTGTAATATAACACAACACGAACAAAATCAGGACGTGAACTCATTTTAAAATAGAATAAGAAATAAAATTCAAATACTAAATTAAAGAGAAGAGATATGAAGAGTGAGAGAAGAGGTGTGAAGAGTGCATAGGGGGTGGGAGATTATATAGGGTGCACAATGTGACCCCACTTTTGGGCGTCACATGTGATGCCCCAAAGGGGGGAGACGCCTCATTGGAGTGTCACAATGTGCAGTATATTTGTAATTATTCCCCAAACTGTCATAAATACGTAATTATTTAATTAAAATGCAATAAATAAATTTTTTTGCCCATAAAACCAGTATAAGTATATTTTGAAATTAATTATAGTAGTTTGGAGCTAGTAATTAGGTACACCACAAAACCAAATGTTCTCTGAATCAATATTATTAAACCTGACTCGAGCATCGACTCGATAGGAATATTGAGTTATTGAATTATTGGTTTGGAATACTGAGTTATTGAATTATTGGTCAAATCAGTGGATTATTGATTAGACCAATTGATCGAATATATAAAAATATGTATATAAATATAAATATATAAATTTAATTATATTTTCTATATCCAAATGAGTTAAACATGATTCACTAAATAAGCTAAAAAATTACTCAATCACATTTTTACAAGTTTAAAAGAATAAATAAATGAAAATACACGTTATTATTACGTCAATTTAAATTGTAACTGAAAATGCCCATAACATACCTCTCAATGACATTCAGAAGGTCAGATGTTGTGAACTCATATTTTTCATATTCATCTACATTGAAATGACATATGTCACGTTCTCTTAATTTATTGTTCCACAAATTGCTTTAGTATTGGAAGCTGAAATTTAAGGTTATTATAAAAGAATATACTACTAGCAAATAAAATTACAAAAAAAATTAAAATGAGTTTTATATTTTTCTGACAAGATGAAACAATTTTATTTTATGACTTTAATATTTCTACAATGAATGTATATAAGTTATCTACATTCACTCCCAAAACGACATCGTTTTGGGTTAAAAATTAAAAAATTATAATAAGAAAGACTGTTATAATCCTAAAATAAATTATAGTTACAAAAATACTTTGATTTTTGCTCTCTAATGATGTCGTTTTGGGCTCAATGTAGATAATTGATCTACGTTGATTGCAGAAAAAATAAACCATTTTTATATAAAAAATGAATGACCTGGCAGGGTCACCAATTTTTGTTGAATTTGACAATATCAAATACATAACCATTCCGATATTTGATTGAACTTGTCTGATGAACGGTTCATCGGATTCTGAATCGACCCAGCCACTCAGGCTGGGTTTCACAACACTGCGCGAAATCACGCCCTTTAAATTTCTTTAAATGTCAATTGTAACTCGTTCATTTTTCATAATGTTTTGCCAAATATATACAAAGTGCAATCTAAAATAACCTTTAGTCTTTTTTTTTCTCTTTTTCTTTTTTTATCCGAGTCGGTTTAATTTAGTTTGAGTACCGTGCCATCCAACATTATTTTTTCCATTCTTAAAATTTGAACTTGAGACGTCTACTTAAATTACTAATAAGTAATATTTATTAAATTAAATTTTCATGTTCAAATGATTCATTTATAACGTGAACTTTATAATTGTTGATCCCTTTAATTCTTTCTTGTTACCGTTGTTTTTATTCCTTTTCCAATTAACAGAACTTTCGTATCTCCCGGCTAATATAACCTCTTGTATATTCCTTCTTTTATTGAGATCATTCTAATTAATCCAAGTTAGAATAAGCAGACCATCCTCCCGGCTATGTTTTATTTTGATTTTTTTTTAATTAAAAAATTAGGTGGAGTTAGAACCCAATATCTCAACAAAGTTGGGGTAGACCCTCTCAACTTCTGAAAGGAATTACAAATTCCAGAGGAAATCAAATTCACACCCTCATAAAGTATGAGCCAAATTTGCCCAACCTCATTGGCTGTATAATTTCTCCTTCTTTTTACTCTTTATTATTTTCTTATTTCTCATTTATTTTGGACACAAATAAAAGACAGAAAAATATTTTTACTATACAATCACACATAAATGAGATAGATTATTCTATATATTTTTATGCCAACCTTGTCCACCACTCCCCAACATCGTTAGATCTGAATCTCATCTAATCTTTATTATTTATCTCTCACATTGAGATTCTGATCTAACAGTTCGAGATTAGTAGGCAAGGTAGGTAAGGAAAAAAAAGTAAGCAGAATAACATATCCTTACATAAATTGTTAATAGGAAAAAGATTCGTTTATAAACTTTTTTTACAAATTACGCTAAGTATGACCGGTCATACACTTTTGCTTGAAGTATGACCGATCATACTTAATGTAGTTTGTAAACAAAAAATTTGTAAATATAACATTTTCCTTGTTAATATTAGTTTTACTAGAAATTAATTTTGATTATTCACGTCAGATTAAATAATCAATATTAGTTAAGCTTCAAATGAAATATTTGATACTTTTACACCATCAAACACGTAGGGTATGGATTTTATTGATATAAGATTTACATTATGACTATTTAATGTTGATTATTTGTAATACTACTTGTTCCGGGTTCCTAATTAGTATCCCTCCAATACTTAACTCAACCACTTACTGTCTTACTGGGGTCACGAGCCCGAACTAATTATTTAGCCGAGTAGGAGGCTCATATATTAGTACGATATTAGGGCCCTACCATGACCTCAAATTGGGTTATCCATAATCACCCACGATCACCATGACCACCCACGTTCATCATAACTGCATAGTTTAGGCTATATGTATATAGAATGATCCCTAGGAGGACACGAGATATACAGAATACCCATTAATGTTCGTCTAGAACATTTGGCGTCGTTTGTGGGAATCGGTAAAATTCGTCCAGAATATTTCTTGGTAAAATTTACAGTTACTGGAAGAAGAAAGGGAGAAGACAACAATGGTGGAAATGGCATCCAAACAGCAAGCAGCAACAAGGTATAATCGGATGGTAGTAAAAAGGTCATTTGAAGTTGGAAATCTGGAGCTCAGGCGGGTATATGTGAGAAATAAAAATGCAGGAGATGGTAAGTTGGTAGCAAACTAGGAAGGTCCATATCGGATAACGACTTCCACTAACACATGAGCTTATCAAACAGAGCATTTAGATGGAAAAACAATTCCAAGGTATTGGAATGCTGACAAGTTAAGAAGTTATTTTAGTTAAGGAACTCGTTTTAAGTAGACATTAGACATAGGAGGTGGAAGTCCAATGTTAGCAGTTTAGTTTAATAGATTGTTTTAGGAAGTTTATGATTTTGTGTTTAGTATTTTCAGTCGTAATCTTTGAATTATATAATACAAGTGAGTTCTGACAACGGTTTCAGGAATATGGAAAACAAAGTCCCTTGCCGCCAGAAATGGCCTCTTGGGCACCCGTCAAATTTCTACTCGAAAACGGAAAAACAAAGTCTCTTACCGCCAGAATTGGCCTCTTGGGCACTCGTCCAATTCCTACTAGGATACGGGAAAACAAAGTCCCTTGCCGCCAGAAATGGCCTATTGGGCACCAGTCCAATTCTTACTCGGAAACGAGAAAACAAAGTCCCTTGATGCCAGAAATGGCATCTTAGGAACTCGTCCAATTCCAAATCGGAAATGGGAAAACAAAGTCTCTGTCCACCAGAATTGGCCTTTTGGGAAGTAGGTATTTTTTAATCAGAAATGGATATAATGTCAAAACCCTTAAGGGCCAGAAGTAAATTACAGGACATCTGTCCAAATTTTAGGAGAAAGAAGGTATACTCGCCTACCACTCATAAGTGGTAAAGAATTATAAGTTCCATTTCTACTCGGAGATGGTACTCGGTGAATGGCCAAAATTAAATTATAGGACATCCGTCCAAATTTTATGAGAAAGAAGGTATACTCGCCCAACCTTGATAAATTGGTAAAGAATCGTTCACATTTTTTACTCGGATATGGTAGTCGGTATATGTTAAAACGCGGGCTCGCCATATATCAGGATGAATGGCCAGAAATAAATATTAAGACATCTGTCCAAATTTGACGGATGTAACTTGGTAAATTATAGGTATACTCGCCTAATATAGATAAATTGGTAACGAATTGTAACTTATTTTTACTCAGATAGGGTACTCAGTAAAACCCATAAGTTTGATGTAGTACGCAGATATATAGTACATAGACCAATGATTATATTACTCAGTAAAAGCTATTTTTACCCAGGCATGGTACTCTTTCTTAACGAGTTACCTATAAGTTTTAATTCGGATATGCTATTACTCGGATAAATGGTCACCAAGGGTAATAAAAAGGATTCTCAAACTAAGTTTGTTGAGAAAGATGTTTGAATAAGTTTACTCGTCAGATCAAAGAAAAAGATGTTTATAACAAAGGGTAAAAGCAAAAGGTTTTTAGTAACAAAGACAGTCATACGGGCATCATAGTGGCCAATAGTTAAGAGTACAAAACAAACAGGAAGTACAGGACAAAATGACATAGGGCATAAAAAGAAATACATGTTAAAATGGCATCCCACCCCTTCATGTTTCTTTAGGAACGTCGTCGGAGGCAGTAATACTAGAATCCGGGTTCAAGCTGTCATATTCAGATGGGCGGGTCGCGAGGACAACAATCAGACCTTCCTCGCCTTAAGTACAAAATTGGTGGTCTTAGACAAAGTTGAGAGTTTCAATTTTATCTAAGTCCCGAAGAGGAGTTTCCAGTTTGAAGAAGCTAACCTGGTCTAAGACCCAACCATGAATTTCATGGCCATAAGCAGCGTATTTAGAATCCATTTCATCTCCGGCCTGTTGTAAACCAGAAACGTTCTTCTTCAAACCGTCTACTTCTAGCTCTAACTCGGTTACTCGAAAGTCAGAATCTTCACAGTTTTTCTTCAAACGATCACGCTCTTGGGTTAAGTCTGAGTTAACTTTTTTAATAATTGCCAAATTGTCACTTGACTTTTTGGCTTTTTCTTCAGCAACAACAAATGCTTTTTCAGTTTCTTTAAGTTTAACTTGGAAACCATTAGCTGCAAACTCGACAGCTTCAGCCCATTGATTAAGTCTTTCCTTCTCGGCATTGAGGTTCTTGAGATCGGTGAGAAGTTGCTAGCGTTCAGCCAAAGCTAAGAGAACCATTTCAAAATAATGTGCTTCCCGGAGATCATTATCTCGGATAACAGTAAACTTGGAAATAAGTTGATCTAAGGAAAACTTGTCTCATTTCTCACGGAGTCCAGCAATAAAACAGGGCTGTAATTTAGTTAAAAGAGAGGGACCTGAAGACGGAGTAGCGACTACAGAAGTCGGAGGCATTAAAGTCCTATCAGCAGCGCTCGAATCAGGGCTAGGTTCTTCAATCCTAACCTATTTTCTTTGACGGAGCTCGCCAGAATCCACTTGTGTTTCTACTTCATCCATAACACTATCTCTGGGAATAGAACCCGTAGCAGAGGTAGACGGAATAGAAGGAATAGGAGAAGGGTCTTTGTCGCCAGAAATAGAAGGAGCATCAGCCCGAGCTGGTTTCTTCTTCATCCGAGCAAAAAATGAAGGATCCATGAATTTATCTATAAAAAAAAAAGGCGAGTTAGGCATATTGAAGATATAAAAACATGAGATAATAATGTTAGGTCACTTACTTAATTTTCTGCAATCCAGTCAGAAGAATCTTTATAGTCTAGAATGGAGCGAGGAACAATAGAAGCATTTTGCTTGGTTAATTGAGCAGCCAGGTCTTTAAACCAAGTGTAGGTTCGAAATTCCTCGTCAGTGAGGTTCTTTGAATTAGTTAAAAACGCTTTTGCTGAAGTTGTGTAATGATTTTGGTTCCAAGACAGAGGGAACCAGGGAGGAGTTCCATCTGGATCTAAAAAGAAGGCAGAAGGAGGTGCAGATTGAGAAGAAGAAGAAGAAGCAGAAGGTGTAGATGGAAGAGCTTCAGGTATGAAAATTTTGAAGTATTCCTCTTTGAAGTTTTTCCAATTATCTTCATATATGCTGCACCATCGAAAGTCGGGCGAGCTTTCAAAGAAACCCAACTATATCGGGTACTTCCTTTTTCGATGGCATTTCGGAACACAGCAAAAAGACAGAAGAAGACTCGAGAAGTGTAAGTAAATCCATAAACTTGACAAATTATTTCCAAGGTGTGTAGAAAGCACCAGCTGTTAGGATGAAGTTAAGAGGGGGCGACTTCAAGATGATTCAAGACGTCCATTTGAAACTCAATAAAAGGTAATCTGATTTTGAGCTCAGAAAATAAACATTTATAGAAAAAAAGAAAGAGTTCCCACCTTGCCCAGAGGGAGAACAAACCTCGTCGTTTTCTCCGGGTACAGCAACCCGGAAAGAAGTAATAATGGAGTCATGAAATAGGGGTACTGATTGTAAAGCGGCATGGAGAGTACTCGAATTAGTTTCATAAGTTGAACGAAGACCTAAAGCTTCTTCGTCAACCCATTCTAAGCCCGCCACAGTAGAAGGGAGTGCAAAGCGAGAAGCGGGAAACGAACGGTAGGGACGATTCCTCGGCATGTGCCTGAACGGAAAGACACCATTAAAATCTAATTCAGTAAAGGAATTAATATTTAATATGTTAAGGGGGGATGGTTGGGGGCGTAAAATTACCCTAATCCGTCTGAAACCCAGGAAAGTAGAGGTAGGAGCACTAAAGGCAGAAAAATTACGGTGTTAAAGGAAATCATTTTCAGGCAAAGAAGATAGAGGTGAGTCTAAATGAGTAGCCTCTAAAGGGATAGTAGAGATATCAAAAGGATTCATGGTAACAAGAAGAAAAACAGAAGTAATAAAGGCAAGAAAGATAAATATACAAAAAAGGAAACAAATGAAGATGATAACAAACAAGAGCAAGAACAAAGAAAGAAAGCAAGAAAAATAGTAAACTTACTTGGGGAAGAATTTGGCGAAGATAGCAAGCAAGAAAAGCAGGCTGGTAGAGAAAACCGACAGGAGAGTAAAGAAAATGTAAAGTGGACAAAAATGAGGAAAAGCTGATATGGTACCAGAAGAAAGACAAATGAAAGGAAGAAAGGGTGATAAGAGAGGTTATGCAAAAGATGAGGAGAAACTCAAAGGACAACTGACGTTTGAATTTTGAGAGACAACTGACGTTTTGAATTTCGAAGCTAAATGATTGATAGTTGTCAAATCACGCTCTTTAGGAAATCGAAACCAATAAGAAGAGGACAGTTGGCAAGCGTGAGATGAGTAGTCAAGAAGCATTTAATAAGGTTACATGTAAAGTAAAAAGAGGTCAGACAGTTTGTGGATAAGGTAATTTATATCATCAACTCGAAGCAGATAAGAAATCATACTCCGAGCTAGGGGGTTTAATGTTCCGGGTTCCTAGTTAGTATCCCTCCAATACTTAACTCAACTGGGGTCACGCGCCCGGATTAATTACTTAGTCGGGTAAGAGGCTCACGTATTAGTATGATATTAGGGTCCTACCATAACCTCAAACTGGGATATCCATAACCACCCACGATCACCATAACCACACACGTTCATCATAACTGCATAGTTTAGGCTAGGGATGTACATGGATCGAACCGAATCGGATTTTTTGAAAAACTGAACCGAATTGGTTTAAATGGTTCGGTTCAGAAGCGGTTCGGTTCGGTTCAAAACTGGTTCGGTCCGAAAGTGGTTTGGTTCGGTTCGAAACCGGTTCGGGTCGACCCTCTTTTGAAAAGAAAAAAATTTAAAAATTTAAAAAATAAAGTTATAAAAATCAATTTGGTTCGGTTTGAAAACGGTTCTGTTCGGTTCGGTTCATGGACTGGTTCTTTAAAAACCGGTTCGGTTCATGAACTGATTTTTAAAAACTGATTATTTTAAGGGCGGTTCGGTTCGGTTCATTTTTTTGGTTATTTTGCACACTCCTAGTTTAGGCTATATATATATATATATATATGGGACATGATATTCTTACACCGGTGTAAGAGTTAGAAGTCTTACACTCAATCTTGACCATTGATCCACTTGTATCCAATGGCTCACATTACTAAAAAATTAGAGCCCTTGGATATAAGTGGAATCAACGAACAAGATTGGGAGTGTAACTTACACTGGTGTAAAATGATCCTAACCCTATATATATATATATATATATATATATATATATATATATATATATATAATGATCCCTAGGAGGACACGTGATATGCAGAATACTCATTAATGTTCGTCCAGAATAATGCTTATAATATTTAATAAGATCAAGAATATAACTATGTAATTATTATTTTCATATATTTCAAGAATATATATGACGAGCTTTGCAACTTGACTTGGAGGTCGGTCTCCTCCAAATCGCAAGAAATAGAAAACTCGGAGGTAGAGAGATGGAGAGAAAACACACAATAAATTTAAAATGTAAAATATTCCCTTAAAAACCATAATACTTAGTTAAGAAAAAATTTCACCAGATTACTATAGTCAAGCTTTCCTGATTAAATTAGAAATTTACATTCAAACTCACATACAATAGTGGTCATAAAGTTAATCTCAAAAGAAGTCACACACTCAAACTTCATTTTAGAGTATTCTCATAACCTTCTTAGCTAGGGGTGGCAAATCGTGTTCTTGGGTCGGGTTCGGGTCGACCTGTGTCTGACACGAACACGAATAGACTCAACCCGAACACGACACGATTAACAATTCGTGTTATAAAACTCAACGTGCACACGACCCATTTATAAACGGGTTGACACGATACAACCCGATTTTGAGTGCAACTTGTATTTACACGACTCGACACGACCCGACCCGACCCAACCAACCAATGTACCCTCCAAGCCCACCAACCACTCCAAGTTCACAGCCAAGTGTGGCACGCCACACTGCACCATATGCATCGTTTCAAAATTACCATCAATAATGGGGACTTGAGTGAGTTACAGCAGTAGCAATCATAATCATTAATTATTTTTGCTAACATAGAATATATGTGTGATTCTGAAACATGTGGATCAAAACTAACAAGTCACAAATGGAACAGAAGAATCCTATGTTAGAAATTGACGTCAAAATCAGAGGACTAATTGGAATAAACAGCATAAAAGATACAGACCAATTGAATCTTGATGTAAACATGATAATGATAAAATTTAACAAGTTATCAATGATAACAGATTTTATTAATATGTTAAAACCAAATAAAGTTGGCAACAAGACAGAAAGACCAAGTCAGCATCTCATGAATGTCCAAAGAATAAGACCTTTCTACATTTTGCTGCGTGAACAAGGAAATATCACCGCAAATTCCTGCATCTGCAGGTAAATCAATATCTTGATGTCCAAGATCTGACACTCTCAGCCTTTTTCTAGAAAACAAGGGGCCATCTTCATAGAGAAATGCAGTTGAGAAGACCATGAACATTTCCAAACAGAAAAGAAACTCCAACAACTGGGACAAGAAAAAAAGAAGCAACCAAATTAAAAATACCCAAAGAGGACTGGAGTAAATCACATTTGAGAGAGAGGCGGGGCAGAGAGCTGCGCCGGAGCTTGGAGGGGAGTTAAATTGAAACTCTAGGTATTTTTTGCCTTTTATACCATAGAATAAAATGAGTATAATAACTTTCACAGGTCAAAGCGGGTTCACGGGTTGACCCGTAACCCGACACGATTTTTTCGTATTATTTTTTTCCCAACCCGAACACGACCTATTTATTAAACAGGTTGACCCATACACGAAAATTTCGTGTCGGGTCCGGATCGGGTTGGCGGGTCGTGCCACAAATTGCCACCCCTATTCTTAGCTAACACTTTACAAGGTTTTCATATACTTATGTAGAGGCAAAACCCTTCATCTCATTCTAAAATCTTTCTTAATCATGAAGCAGGTAACATTTATTGGGATAATTATTCAACGACGAGTCATGTAAAAAATATAGTACATGTTCAGTCACCAATGCACACCCCCAACACATTCTTCTTGCTATATATTGACGCAATAAATAATTGTGGAATAATATAAAATTTCATAGATATGTGATTTTTATAATAGAAACTTTCAGTTAACAGTAAATTTTATACTATAATTATACAATAAAAAGTCATGCAATAATGAAAAAATATTTTGTTTCTATAAGTACTAAAATTGATAATAATTTTTATTTATGTGTGTGACAAAAAATTTAGTTACTTTAATTCTATAGACTTACACCTAATATCCTGCTATATATTAATTTCATTTTCATTTTATAACTACAGATTTTTTCATCAATGAAGAGAGAGAATAGAACATTTTTATGTTTAACGTGGACAAATATTAAAAGCATATAATATCGATTGTAGGAGATATTTTGATTATTGACTTTGATTATTATTAAATTTGTAATTTTTATAATATAATTATTAAATTTAAACATAAAAATATTGCTAATAAAGTAATAAAATAGAATTTTAGTGAGATTTTGATTGGGATCTATACTTATGATTTAAAAATTATTCTATGAAATTATTTAATTTGATGTCTTTTAATTGTTTTAAAAATAATTTTTAAATATGCCAGATCTATTTTTAATACTATATCCATATTTTTTTTTAAATAAAAAACTTGAGAGATTATACACTCTAAATAATCAAAATTATATTATCAAAATTTATAAGCAACAAGTGGATTTTTTTAATAGGAACATAAAAATAATGAATGTTCATAATATCAAAGTAATGTTTTAGAATTTTTTTATATATTTCAAATTCAATAAACTGATTAAGTATTACAAAATACAGTTTTCATTGAACAATATGTATTCAAATATTTTTAAAAATAATAATTTTATTATTATTGTTAATATTATATTTCGAAGTTTTTTTATTTATTAATATAAAGTGTATTATATTTTCTTTTTTATTAATAGAGAGATCTCGAACCATTAAAAAAATAAATTAATGATAAGAGATTAAATCTAAATGATAAAATCTAAATATTTGTTTGAGAAATAAGTGAATCACAGCTCTGGATATATTTTAATATCATTGGTGCAAAGATAGACGAATAACAAAATAATAATTTTTTTTCTAAATAAGTACAGTTGAAAAAGTATTAAGTATTGAACAGTCAATCTCAGACTCGAATAAGCTAATAAATCCAATAATCAATTCAAGAGTACACAAAAGTCAAAACGGTACCAGCCTACCAGGTGGCACCCCATGCAATGCCACGTAAGGAGGACGGCAACTACTTAGGCGGTTACGCATAAAGGTGACAAAGTGGGCGTCCCGTCCCGCCCCGCCATCAACCTGCCAAAAAATGAGTCAGCCCGTCACGTCCCGCTTTTGAAAGTGGGCTGAAAAACTCAGCCCGCCCAGCCCTGTTTGGAGGGTTGGCCCGCCAGCCCGAGCCTATTTTACACTGACCCGCCTATGCCCGCCATCAACCCGCCAAAAAATGAGCTCGCCCTGCCCTGCCCTGCCCCGCCCCGCTTTTGAGATGGGTTGAAAAACTCAGCCGTCCCGCCCCGTTTGGCGAGTTGGGCGGGTTGGCCCGCCGAGTCGAGCCCGTTTTGCCGGCTCTAGTTACGCCTGATAGGTAGCTGAAATCGTACCCCTTGTCCCCTCAGGGCTTGGGTAAGGCAGGAGTCGGTCGCTAATCGAAGTACGGTCGTTATGTCCTTTTCTAACAATGGGTGCATTGAATTTTATTATCGGAAGAAAAGAATAAGACTAATCCTCTTATTTTTAAGCTAGAAGCTACTTACAAGTATAAATTAGGATAAACAGGTTTTGGGAAAAGCTCTTATAACGAAAAACTCTTTTTTTTATATCCAGTGTTATTAAACTCGACTCGGGCATCGACCCAGTCAGGATACTGGATTATTGACTCACTAGTCAGATCGGTTGACCCGAATATATAAAAATATATAAATATATATAAATATGAATGGTCCAATATATAAAAATATAAAAATATATAAATATGAACATATAAATTTAATTATATTCTCCATATCTAAAATGAATTAAACAATATTCACTAAATAAGATAAAAAACATGAGGCATAAATAAATAAAAATGCACGCTATGACTATGTCAATTTAAGTTATAACTCAGAATCTCCATAAATACACCTCTCAATGACATTAAATTCATATTTTTTAAATTTATCTACATTGAAATGACATATTTCACATTCTCTTAATTTATTATTTCGCAAATTGCTTCAATATTAAAAGCTAAAATTTGAGGTCATTATAGAATAGTATACAAGCAAATAAAATTACAAAAGTTTTTAAAATGAGTTCTACATTTTTGTTTGACAAAATGAAACAATTTTGATTTTTTTTAAATGCATAACCTAATTGGGTAACCAGATTTGAGTGGGTCTGATACATAACCGCCGGTCAAATGCTTGACCCGAACTGGTCCGATGACCAGTTCAATAGGTTCCGGGTCGACCGGGTCATTATTCATGACAAAATTATTAATTAATCATGTAATAGTTTTTTTATAAATAATATTTTTTAAAATAATTATTAACAGTGTACATAGATAAAAATCGTCTGCGTCCCCCGTCCCCCCCACCTGTATATATATAAAATTTATCTTTTAATATAAATATTTCGTATGGTTTATTTTAATTTTGGATTTTTTAGATATATTTTTCAATTGTGGATTGGTGTTATATAATACCTGAATTTATCGTGTACTTTAAAGAGTAAAATGCAAGATTATAATTGTTGGTTGATAAAAAAAAAACACTAACAATTTTATAACTCAATCATTATGTGTTTATATTTTGGGAAAAATGTTTTCGCAGTTAATGCAGAGAAGTTATCTGCATTTATTTCCAAAACGACGTCGTTTTGGTATTGAAATCTTAAAAAATTTTAAATATAAAGACTATTATAACCCTAAAATAAATTAAAATTACAAAAACACCATGATTTCCGTCCCAAAACGACGTCGTATTGGCAGTGCCGGAGCCACACCAAATTTTTAGGTGGTGCCAAATTTTTTTGACATATTAAATTATTAAAATTTTTATTATAATTACACAAACTAATTAGGAAAAAAATTTACTATAAATTCTAACATAGTTATCTAAATTATGTATTAAATAATATCACGTAACATTGAAAATTCAAATGAACAATTGTCAATGATTATATATCAAAGCAAACATATAAAAAGGCACTAACATTTTCGATAAGCATTTCAAACATAAGAATTTCACTTTCCTCTCACAGCATAATAAGTAGGGGATAGGTTATTTTATCTACCATTTTTTCGTCTACCTTTGTCTATCACTCTCCAACATCGTTAGATCATAATCTTAATAAGAGAAATAAATAATAAATGTAATTGAGATTCTGATCAAATGGTATTGAAGAGTGATAAGCAATGGTAGGCAGAAAAAATGGTAGGTAGAATAACCTATCCCAATAAGTAATGGACCAAGCATTGTCCTAAAGATATAAAAACACACAAATATAATAAATACATGCTTAATAACATTTAATAAATAATTTAAAATTTAATAAAAAATGCATACCTAAAATTGTAAACGACGCTATTTTAAACTGACAAAATCTTCAAGGATAGAATCTCGTAATTCTTGATTAAGTTACTTTGTACTTGAAACTAATTGTATATCATTTAAAATATCTTGAGATTTTTGTTGTAATGCTTGGAAAAGAATTTCAGTGATGCTTATTATCTCTTTCATCAAAAATAAATTAAAGATAAATTTAAAGAAAGTGATCATCTTATAAGCTGCAGTAGCATCTCCTCTTTGAGAGTAATTTGAGCCTTCACTACGAATTATTTTAAGTAAGTAGCATCTCCTCTTTGAGAATAATTTGAGTCTTTATTATGATTGCAATTGTAAGTCATAAATTAAGGCTTTAAAAGTAAATTTAATTGATGGGTTAGGTAAAAGGGTTTGGGTATTGGGTTTTATTTTTCTGATTGAAAACATAAATATAATTATATTTATTTAGGTGGTGCCAAATTACAAATTTAATCTTAGTTAATTATAATTAATTATATATTTATATATAACAAGTAAATTTTTTTAAAACCAAGCAGGTGCCAAGGCACCTGCTGGTAGGGGTGTAAATGGGCCAGGCTGGCCCAGCCCAGCCTACGGCCCGGCCTACATTGAGCCCAGCCCAGGCCCAGCCTTTCAGAAAAGTAGAGTAGGCTTAGGCTTATAAAATAGCTTTTTTAATAAATAGGCCATAGGCCAATTTTGTCAAGCCCGGCCTACAGCCTTGTAGGCTGGCCTATTTAATTTATTAAAATAAAATAATAAAATAATATTTATTTTATGTGGCAAAGACACAAAGTGCCAAATACCAATATCTCTTACTTTTTGTGCTATTTTATTTTATGAAAGGAAAACTTGTCTAATGTCTCCAAATTTTACATGTTGTTGCAACTTAATACCATGGAACAATGGGTACCTTGCTGGATTATGATGTTACTGATGAAGATCTTTCAATAATACTCTTCTTTCCCTTGTCTTGATGGTGGTTTAAAGATTTTTAGATGAATGACATTCTCTTGTAGACATCTAGTAATTGTATTTTTCTTATTTTTCCCATTTCTTTGACTCTATTCCTCTATGATATACATTCTAGAGCTGAGGTATTATGTTGACTCTCTCTTTCTTGTTTGTCATTTTTTTCTTATGAGAAGTACTAGTGCATGCATGAATGGAACTTTCTTTGCTCTATACAATTATTTTTTTTGCTTAGTATATATAGTGGGAGGCCTACAAGGCCTGTAGGCCATGTCAGGCTTTCTTATTTTTGAAAATGGGCGGGCTTGGCCTACAAATAAAGCCTTTAATAGGCCAGTAGGCCAGATAGGCTAAATTTTTTTTGACGTAGGCTTGGGCCAGGATGGCCAAAGCCCAGCCCAGCCCAGCCCATTTACACCCCTACCTGCTGGCATAGGAGTGGCTACGCCACTGCGTATTGGCTTACTTCAGATAACTTATCTGCAGTAACTGCAGAAAAAGCAAACCCTTATATTTTACGATAATCTTAATCATTAATGTTTCATTCAGCAATTATATTTTCAAAGCTTATCTTAACAAAAAGTTAAATTCATGATACCCCTAATTATTTCCAGTTGCGATTAATCTAAGTCTGACTTTAATACATTGAATAAAATTTCAGTAAATTTTTTTAGTAAAAATTACATATATTGTTTTTTAATCATTTTATCTTTCTTTTAAAGTTTGATTATGCGAAGTAAAAGAAATTACATATATTATATTATATTTTTATTCAAATACATCACTACAAACACTTACTAAATTTTATGTTTTATGGATTCACTTTTTCCGCGGTCAATATATATAACTTATCTACATTGAGTCTAAAATAATGTTATTTTAAGGCGAAAGACAAGATATTTTTGTAATTATAATTTATTTTAGGGTTAAAATAATTTTTTTATTCTAAATTTTTAATTTTTTAACCTAAAACGATATCGTTTTGGCAGCTAATAATCGAATGTAGACAACTTATCTAGTAGAAACATTAAAGCCTTACAATAAATGCAAACTTTTAATTTTTTTTAACTAAATGATTGACGTTGGTCTTGAATTTTTTTTTAAATATTTTGTTTACTAATTTAATATAAAAGCTTGTTTATTTTACTCGTAATATTTTTATTTCTTTATTTATTTATTTTTGTTTAACGCGACAGTTAATTAATACGCCTACCCCCGAAATTAAATAAATAAAAAACCGATTTTTTAAATTATGGAACGGTTTAGTTCCTGTTGGGTTTGGATAACTTGGATATTTTGAACAGGCCTATCTACAGATTTCAAGCCCGGGAAGTCTATTGCTGCAAGTTCTAACGACAAATTAGTTCTTTTCAGGCCCAGGTCCCGAAATTGTGTTTGAGGTAAGTTAGAGAGCCCATTCAAAACTGGGCTTATAAGGGCCCAAAAATAGAGCATCCAAAGTAAAAATGGATGGCATGTGTTTATGTGAGCTAAGTCCAACGGAGTCCGAAAAAGGATAGCTGCATTGAATCGCTTTCCTCCCCAATCCAAATAAAAGGACATCTCAATTGCGAGGCGCTTAACGAGTGGCTGTTTCATGCAGTATGGGGGCAACCAAAATATTAAGAAAATAAAATGAAATAAAACAAACTATTTATAATGGAGCAGTATATACTTACCACCAAAAAGTTTACCACTTTTACAACCAACCTAATCTCCGTTGATTTCCATCAATCTAATTGTTATAATTTATTGGATCGCATTTATTAGCTATTTATTAATTTTTAATAAATTCAATAAATTATAACTGTTAGATTGACAGAAATCAACGGAAATTAGGTTGATTGTAAATGTGGTAAACTTTTTTGGTGATAAGTATATTCTTCCCCATTTATAATTATATAAAGGTTAAGGGTTTCTTTTGTTATATAAGGTAAAATTATCTTATAAGTTTCTTTTGTCGTAAGTTTCAATCTTTTGACTTAAACCTCATTTTGCTATTCTGCTATCCTTTTCTGCGAGTATTGGTCTTATGGAACTTCCTTCACTTCTAAAAGGCAGAGATTTACTCCTACCTACCACCCTACCAGATGTTTCGGTACCCTACTCATAAAGAAAAATTTTTGGGGAAAAAAAGGAAGCATGTTTATCCATATATATTTGCAATAAAACAATGTACATGGGAATTGGATGGTTTAATGTTCATGTAATTGAGAATCTTCTATTTCTTGATAGTCAGGGCAACATATATCAGGGGCTTGAATATTTAACGTGCTGCTGTTATTCTTAAGCTTGTTGTTTTTGAATTACAATTTAAAAATAATGCTTAGTTTGACTAAGTATATGTAAAACTAAGCATAATTACTAGTATATCTTTTCTGACCCATAGATTCTGTTGTCATCATTTCTTTTAAGATGAAAGTTCTCATAAATTAATGCATCTTTTATATATATATATATATATATATATATATATTTATATTAGTTTCCAACCGGTACATCCTTCAGACTACATCCGGTTCGAGCACTTATCAGACCCTATTAAAGGAGCAGCTCTCCCAAATTATTTTTTTCATTCCCACAGTTCGAACTCAAAATCTCTAGTTAAAAGGGACAGACTCCTTACCATTTGTGTCGAGGGTGTTTGGTTTGGATATAAATATTTTGAGATATAATAAATAAATATGTTCTCAGATTCTCTAAAGTGCAGAATCACTTTATGCAGCAAAGTGCATAGCTGATAATCGTTAATGTAAAAATCAGTGGCTTAGGTTTTTAATAAAATGCAAGCACCTGTATAACAAATCACGAATTTTATTACAAAAAAAATAAAAATAAATAAAAATCACGAATTTGTGAGAACCCCCTCCATTGTTTTTCTCATCAGCAGCAACTAGTTCTCACATCACACTATAAAGTGCTAAAAGGGGGTCCAATTCTAATGATCTATGGTGATCAAATCACCATAGGCACCCCACAACTTTCGTAAATTTGTTAGTAATTTCCAATTAGTCATGTTGAACTTTAATTATCAGCACTTGGAAATATTGTAGTTATGAAGTTAAAACTAAGAATGTTGTTCATATTTCAATACAGCTTTGCTTTTTGACCTTGCAAAATGTGGCATGCTGAATTTGCTAGACAAACAAAGACTAGTCCATGAGATTGCTCAGCAGTCAAAAGATGCCCAGAATATGCTTCATTCCTTTACTCGCAGAGAGCTTCTAGACATAATCTGTGCTGAAAGTTGTCTTCCATTCAAAGTTCAAACTAAGAATATATGAATGGGAACAATTATTGCGCATGTGGCATGTGCTTTTTGGGACCATATAATGAATCTGAATGTTATATAGAGGTAGATAAGAACGTTTGCTGGCTTATTTTGAGAAATTAGCAAGCCAAGTAATTAGCCTTAGTACTATTAACTGATGTTTAGCATACTGTAATTATGCTCACAACTCTCTTGGTGGCTTGGTGACACAACTTGTGTCATTTCACACTTACAAAAAGATGAGACGCATTCCTTTATTTTTTTTGTTCACTCTTTTTCTCTATGACCTATCTCTTTTTCTCATTTAAACTGATATAATTTTTTTTTTTGATAAATAAAAATAATATAATTTTATATCCTTTAAAATGAGATATACTTTTCACCTTTTGCATTTATCCAATTCTTCGTTAGGAAATGAGACTTTGTCAATTTGATTGGATACTTAGATTTTACAGGACATGGCGAAAGCAGTTATTGGCTGCCAAAGAAGCCAGAAGAGTTGATGTACTCTCTTTGCGAATATCCTTGGCTCTCAGAATTCTCATAGGAACACAAATATATAAGGAAGTACATAAGATTGTACAAACTGCTCTCAAATTACTGAAGAACGAAGTGGGGCCAATGGATCAAGAATGTTCCTGGATGACACGTGGAATTGTGAGCAGGCTTTCATCTGGTGTTGAGGTTCAGAAGTTGTGTTCTGTTGCAGTTGAATGTTTTGATTCAAAGTTTTCTAATCTTTGCTCTGAAAGATGCACCAAGCAAGAATATACATATATGTGTATCTATAATATATAAAAAACAAAATTATATATATTAGATATATTAAAGGTCAGCACAGCTCATTGAGCTTCTAATTGCAAGACAAGACCAGAAAATGTCTGATTTTCATGTTAACTAAATTTTAGCTCAACTCATTTTGCCCATATTATTTATTTTGGCAGCATGCTCTATACGATTTGAAGAGTGCCTTCCTACCTCAGTGGTCATTGTGCCTGAATACAAAGATAAACTTTTACAGAATTTTTTAGGTTGCAGGCTTTGGCACCGGATATACCAACAATGGAGTGAATGGACTACCCTGTACAACCTACCTTTATTACCTTTATTCCTCAACTCCATGTTGCAAGGTCCGCATAATATCATTACTAGCTAGGTTTTCTCCTAACCATTGGTCACGAACATTTTACATCAGGTCATTGTTCTAGTATGTGCCAGAAACAAATTTTGGGATCACTCTCCATTCTCTAACAAAACTCATAATTATGCATATTCGTTACCAAAAATAAAAATAAAAATAAAAATCATAGACCCATATTTTAATATGCACAACATCTAAAAAAATTTAGGGTTCCATTTTATTCATTCCATGAGTATATATATATAAAAGAAAGGTTTTAGTTAGTTTTGCCTTACAAAATCAGCCAGCAATACTTTCAACAGAAAAGGACTTTTATAGCTTCGGTTGAACACTGAATGCGATCTTGTGAGACAAGTCAGTAACCCACAAATCCATTCTAAACTACTAAATTTGACATTTGTACCAAGTACCAACAAAAAATGCAACTACAAGCTAACTTTAATTGCATTTAATGAAATTTTTTTTTGTATTATTTTAACATATACACAGAAACAGAATCCTCTCATATTTATTTTAACATATGAAAAATTTTAATCATTTATTAATAAATGAACTATCATCAATTAAAATAGTTCTTTTCCCTTCTCTTTTTTAATTATTAAAATTATGGCTATTAATATGTTTATTTATCACTGAGATTTTTCATATTAAAATAAAATGTGAGAGATTTCATTCACATCTTGCCTTTTTTATATACTCACAAGTTATATGACCATACAGTAATTTTGATCTACTATATCACTTAATTATATCTCGATAAATCACTAAAAATAAAATTTTAATTAGTTGTTAAAATCACACTTTTTTAATAATACGATAATACATTATAATTGATACCATAAATATCCTTTATAATGGCAATAGAAAAATATTAGATTCAATATATTTTAATCTTAAAATATTCTTCATGTTAAATATATTATAAAACCATTCAAAGAAGTAAATCTTTAAGTAAATGTTATTTATAGGTAAATTATTTCAATAATGTCATTCCATATGATAATAAAAAAATTTATGAGAATTAACAAAATTTATAATTTACCCGTATTTCCAAAAAGTTAGTATATAACAGAATTTTGTAGTTACATGTAATAAAAAGACTACAATTAATGCTGAATAAAAATTAAATCATTTAAAATAATCAATAGGCTTTAATTTTATTCATGAATATTACTCTTTCAAACTAATAATAATAATGATAAAATTAATCCTAATTCTTCACAATCAATCATACTAGTCACTAACAAAATAAAGTATTAAATATTTTCATATTCTTTAAGATATTAATCATATGGTTTAATATTTTTATTTTAGACACATAAAAAGTTTATCTACCACATTCACGTATAAAAGTAAATGGATTCCATTATAAAGGAAAGAAATAGATAGAATTAATGGGATCAACTCATTTTTATGTGAATGTGACAGAATTTTTTTTTTTACGATAAAAACAGAGACATTAAACCCTTAAATTTTTTTATTTGATACGATCTCCTTAAATACTAAAAATATTAACAAGATATTTTAAAAAAGGTAAAATTATTTATCAAAAAATAAAATGGGCCTTATTTTTTTTTATCAATGTGACAGAAAGCAAATATCTGCCGCAGCTACATAAAAATCAAATTCTTTTAAAAAAAATAAAAATAAATCTGGGAGCGTTTATTACTACTCCTTTGAATTTATTGTCACTTTTTATTTCATTAAATTTTAATAACTCTGTAATTAAATATATTGGGTAAATTTATTCACTCATTTAGATTTATTTTTGTTACGGGTTAGGGTTGAGAAGAGAGAGATGTGTGCATCTATTTACTCATAATTCTATAGGATGGAGTATCCACCGTCCGATCAAGGTAAAGACCAAATCAAGTAATGAGGCATTGGATCGAACGGGTTTGATTGATGAGGTTTTATTGGCTACTATGCACATGAAAAAAGAAACGCGTTCCACTCACTTTAATAGAATCAGAACGGCGCAAATACAGGCATTGGCGGCACTGTATCGTACACTACAGTACAGTCAGTACACACCAACTTTCTCTTCTCCTTCTTCTCACTTCACATACTTGTGAACCAAACACACAGAGAGACACACACGCGCACACACTCTCTCTGTCTGCATATTATCCTTGCACACCAATTAGGTTGTAACTACTCTCCAATTCGATCCTTCTGGAACTGTCACTGTCGGGGCTATGCCCACTAACGAAGACTTCCAAGGTACTCTTTCTATTTTTCCATTTTTCTATCAAATTAAATAATTCAACCTAAATCTTCTCACAATTCTCTTAGCAGTTGCTTCTCTGTTTTTATTTTTTATTATCTTTAAATATCTGTTCTGTTTGATATAGATGGTTTATTTAGTTGATTGGAGTATTTATTTTTATTTTTTTGAGATGAATCTTGAATGACCCACTCTGAATTTTTTTTTTGTTAGCTTTTGGGGATTTGACAAAAGTAAAGAGTTACTTTTGTTAGCTTTTGCTGAATTTTTCTTTGATTGTTTTGAATGAGTAGATAAATAAATAAAAAATGTAACTTGAATAGAGATGTATTTTAGGACTCCTAGGAAGAGGATTTTAGAACGGAAAAGTTTACCAATTTGGTTTCATCTAAGGTGTCAATTGTTTGCTTACTAAAAAATTCCAACTTTCATAGGGCATATAGCAATTTGATCTCTTTATTCTGGACATTGATTAGTAGATAAATGAAAGGTAGATTAATCCTGGCTTATTTGTGATGCTACTTGTATAGTTAGAGATCTTGATTTATGCTAATTATTTACATGCTTTTTGGATATGCATGTCAGGTGTTTCAAATTGTTATGTGTTCAAGAGCCGTTTGCAAGAGTATGCTCAGAAGGCGGGAGTTTCAACACCTGTCTATGAAACTATCAAGGAAGGACCTTCCCATGAACCTTGTTTCAGGTCAACAGTGATAGTGAACAATGTTCGGTATGATTCTTTGACTGGATTTTTCAACCGTAAAGCAGCAGAGCAGTCAGCTGCAGAAGTTGCTTTGGTTGAGTTGGTCAAATCTGGTGAAGTTAATCAATCCATCACTCAACCTGTTGTAAGTATTAAGTAGTCTTTACCATATTTAAAGTATAAACTTTTGTTCTCAGCGGTAATTGCAATGTCTGAGTAGAATAGTTGATTATTTTTACATTGCTTCATCTCATTGGTATATTTGGAGTTTTCTTTTTGGACAAATTCCTGCGTTTTCTACTTTCATGAATGGTTATCTTCTTGCCATCTTTATGGTGATTAGCCAATGGTTACTTTTCATGGTATGCAGCAGGATTGGTGGACATTGCCTTGTTGATGTAATTGATCTTTGTTTCTTATTTTTTATTTATTTATATTTTTTCATTAAGAGGACGCCTTATGTCCTTCTGCCTTTGTACCCTTCTGCTCCTTATATATAGAATTTCTTCTATTATCTAAAAGAGATTTCTCCTAAATGTCCTTCTGATAAATATTTCTGCTTATTTTTTTATTTTTTGTATATAATGCTGTACTTTATAGCTCTCTCTACTGTGAGAAATAAATTCTTCTTGGAATATGTGGATTTTAGGAAAGGAAAATACCATTTTTATTTCTGTACCCCTGTAGTTGAAGTCATATTATTCTTTCCTACTCATGCATGAATCACCCTATAGACCATGTAAAAATTACGTACAATGGAATGAAAGAGAAGGGTAATTGATTGAGACCCAAGACCATAATGCTTTTCTCTTGTTTTTGCTTAACTTATGTTGACCATCTATACTGCATGCCTATCACCACCACTTTGTTGTTGTCCAGTATGACTATGAGCAGAAATATAATTGTTGCATTTCGTACATGGAAAATGCTAGATAGCCACAATTTTTTTTGCCATAATATTGTACTGAGCGTGTTGATTGTTTATTTACTCTTGGATGGATAATTGGTGGCTGCCCCTTTATCTTATCCAACAAACTACCTATGAATCTATCTGTATTATTGTCAAGATTCTGGCTAATTTTTTTGAATTTGTAGCATTACTCTTTCTAGATTGCTTTTTCACCTGCCTTCTTATCCAATTCTTGAAATATGTGTTGTTATCTGATCTAATGCTTTAATAGCTTATGACTTTGTTGCTCAATTTATCTAAAGTTTTCTTTATTGTATTGTCTCTAGAGTGTCTAAAGACTCTGTGTTCTGCATTCTTGTCTTTTACGGCTGTATGAGATATTTGTATTTGCTTCCTCTGACCATGTTCATGGTGTTTCTTTCAGCATGAAACTGGATTATGCAAGAATTTACTTCAGGAATATGCACAGAAGATGAATTATGCAATGCCTATGTATCAGTGCAAAAGGGATGAAACACCAGGTCGAGCATCAGTATTTACATGTACAGTTGACATTGGGGGGATTCTCTATATTGGGGGAGCAGCAAAAACAAAGAAAGAAGCAGAGATAAAAGCTGCTAGAACTGCTTTATTAGCTATCCAGTCAAGTGCATCTCATTCTTCCCAAAACCAGTTTGGTCAATCACAGTTGACAGTCATTCCATGCAGAAAAAGGGCAATAGAATCTGCTGCCCTTCCTGATGAGACTTCAAATACCCCAAAGCCTAAGAAAGCACGATTTAAAAGGAAATCTTCAAAAAGGAAACTCTCTAGAGGTAAGATGGGCCATATTCATGCTGAAAACTTGGGCACCGGGGCAAATATCAATCATGAGGTAGAATCACATGCAAGTGTTAATGATGAGTCCTGCGTCCAGGAAATGAAATCCGAAGCATTCACTTCAGAAGCCATGAAGAATTTTGAGAATGGAATATCGGTTGATTATCACGAGAAAGAAACATTGGCTGGTGAGGGTTCTTTAGCTCCGAATAGCGAAGGGATTTTTGAAAACGGGAAGTCAACAGAATTGCATTCCAGAGAGAACAATCTTGGGATTGTTGCTACAGAACTATCTTCTGTGCCTAACGGAGACATACCGGAAATGAGTGTGGAGATGAACAAACAGCAATATAATGTAGAAATGGTATCTGACAAATAATTGTATTGTGAGTTGTTTTGAGGCTTCAAGTATTAAATGATTACAACGGAAGAAAATATCCAAGCTGGAGCAGACATTTATTAGGGTTAGGAAACCTTGAGGATTCCAACATTTTTTCTTTGTTGGGTGTCGCTCAGTGACAGTAAGGAAAGTAGAATATAGACAGTGATATGATTCAAAGCAAGTTGATAATTTTTATCAGTTAGCTGGTGTTTCAGACCATTTATGTATCGTATTGTATTATTATAATTTATATTTGAGCTATCTGCTCCATTTGTCCGCAACATGGGACATGAGATTTGGATATGTAGTTGACAACTTATCAGGGAAAAAGCATTTTATATATGGCTGAAAAAAACGCATTTTCATTTTATATTCATAAATATGTAATGTGTTTAATAAAGAATCAATGAATGTATTAGTAGTTGAAAATGTAGTCTCGCAATGAATGAACTAATCAATAACGAGAATTTAAATTATTTAAAAAGCATGCTATGTTGTAAACATTGCCTGGAAACAAATTTATATGAACATTACTCCTTTATGCACTTTCTTTTTTATGGGAATATGAGTCTCCTATTGCTGGAAAAAAGAAAAGAAAAATCTCTCATTTTAAAGGTTAAAATGCAAGGAACATTCTTTTCTTATACGTCAATTTAAAAAATAAATAAAATAAATTCATGTTTATCAGTCCCTCTGTTTAGCCCAAATGGGTCCTGGGCCTTAAATAAAATAAAAGAGTGACAAGCCGTGGGGAGAGTAGAGGAGAGGAAGTGACAGTGGCTAATCTTAGTAATTACTCTGGATAGCACAATCGTCGCTTTTTCTACACGTTTGCACTCATTTAATTACCTGAGTTAAGTAGACTTAAATCTATGTTTCAGAACCAGACAATGGTAGCTCAATTGGCGCTGGAAAATTGAGCAGTTGAGGATGAGAGCATGCGTTCGATCCTCTCCAGTACTGTTTTTGGGAGGAATTTAAAGTCTTAATCCCGGGATCCGCCCCGAATCGGACTAATCACGAAGCGATGAACAAATTGGAATATCTCCAAAAAAAAATTATGTTTCAGAACTTGTGAATCTACCATAAACTGTTTTTCATTAGTGCGCATGTGTTTGTGAAAAAGGATGAAATTGCAATGCTAGGAATAATGTATTGTTTTTTCATGCATCTTGCTCACCAAATGTTATAAACAAGATTGATTTGTCCAATCATATTTGTTTTATTCTTGAGTTATGTTCTATAACAACATTGCCATCTACCAGCCTTATGTTTTTTCATGCGAGCCTTAGATGTGTACTTCTGGTATTTGACAAATACTGTTTTTGTCAATAATCAATTGGCTGCTACCTTTGAAGCACTCTACTAGATTCTGATGGAGACAAACAACCCAATATATATCATTGCATGTATTTTAAAAAGGACCCTTTCTGGTGCTTGACATGGTCACATTCCATGTTCTATCAAAATATGAACCTGCCCATTTCCTAAGATCTTGAAGGGTCATCACTTATGATGCAATGGCTTTTATCATTTGAGTGTGAGAGAGAGAGAGATATTTCGACAGTGTAGGGAAGTTTGTAGGTCTGTTTTTACTATCCTTCATTGAAGTAGTGGCAATCTTTTTTTGGTTTTCATTCAGTGTTTTTCTTTTTCTTTTTTGGGTCAAATCAACACCATTCTTTAAGATTTTATTTCCTTGAAGTGAATCTTTATTAACTAATTTTATTAGTTCATTTTTGGGTCAGGGTATGAATGGTAAGGTTGATTTGTTAATAAATAGATGACTTTATGGTTTGAAATGCTACCTGATTAGTTCTTTTCCCATGTTCCCCGTTTTATTTCTATATAATGTTGTGCCTTGTTTCTTTTTGTACCAAAATTGGAAAGCTTACTCTTGCAAGACTTTTGACTGCTCTTCATTTGTTATCATCTCTACATGACAAAAGAAAATTTCATACTTCAAGGATCCAATACATTCTCTATACTTTAAGGATGAGCGTAGTTTGATATTACTTCAGCAGGTAATTTACTCTTTTTGGTATTAAATATATGCCAAAGCATGATTCCATACCCCTTTCAATGTTGTTGATACTGATGTGAACAACTGTACCTTTCATTTTTGTTTCTGCTCTCAAATGAGCGTGTTTAACTCTCTGTTTTAAATGAAAAACAGAAACTGGAAAACATGAATAAAAATGTGGTTAATTGATAGGGGTTTAACTGAAAACGAAACACACTGACTAAAACTTGCCCTGACTTTTGGCAAGTTTAGCTTTTGACGTTGAATCTAAAAATGGAAAGGAAGTGTCTCATAAGTCATAATGAATATTTTGACAGTGTTGGAGGCCATGCAACTTCTATCTTGCTTAAATGATTCATAATAGATTTGGTAATTTTACTGCTCTGGGTCCCCTCAGATTGCTCAAGTCACTTTTAAGTGTTGAATATACCATACAATTAGTTAGGCTGTCATTCTATTGACACAACAAAATACCTATGGTCTTCTCCTTTCTTTCATACTGAAGAATTTGCCTGGGACCATTTTGAAATCCTTACCGGCAGCATCAGTGCCACAAATTTTTGGGAAGCTTTCTTGATATTTGAAAGCTTAAACTTGACAGAGTTAAACATACAGGGAATACAGTTGCTGATGAACACTTCAGGCCATTTCTTGTCAAAGTTTTGCCTACACTGAAGTGGATGGATGGTGGAAATTATGTTGATCTATCTTGACTTTTTTGGAATACAGTTTTATCTTTCTGGTATAATGTTATGATACTACTTTCATCCAGAAGATTATTCACTCATTTGGTAAACCTATCCTTGATAAAGGGCATTTTTTTAAAACCCGTTTCGCTTTGGGTCATTGTTGGCATCAGATGCTAAGATTGCTAGCATGGTTATGCAACTAGAAGTGGATAACATTTTTTTCAGTGTCTACACAATTAAAAAACTACATCTCTAATGAGTTAGTTATACTAGCTTTGTGCAAATCTTGCTGCTTTGCCTGACCGATGAAGGAGAAGGCGCAGTTTGTACAATCCTTAAGCATATTTTGTTATGTTCGAAGCACTGCTCACCAACGTAAAAATACTAACACGCCTTGATATGATGTAGAGTAAAATTTTATTTTGGATTGAGATAGCAGAGAAATATGACATCAATTAAAAATAAAAATAAAATTAATGGTAGATATTCTTCCCCAAATTAAAAAATTATTATAGGAGCTCAGAATTTTACCCTTCCTACTGCTAAGAAATCGTTCTTTAACGGATCAACAAGTGTTTTATTCAAGGATTCTGCATCAGAATAATTTCGCCAAAATCATTCATTGCTGCTCATTCTTAATATGCAACTATTGCATCATCTTAACAATAATATTACTAATTAAACATCCTTTGCATAATCAAGATTTTCCAAAAACCAAAGTTTACAAAGCGATCACATCTCAAAACTCATTAACTTTTGATGGCTATGGCTATGATGAACCGAACCTGTTGAGTGCTTCTTGAGCCACAGACAATTGTGGCTCCAACTCGAGAGCCTCCTTGTAAGCCTTCCTGGCTTCCTCTTCCATCTTGTTCTTCTCGTAGCACTCACCTAACAGACACCAAGCTTTCGCGTTTTTCGGACTCAGCTTCACCGACTCAGTCAAATCGGATTGGGCCGAGTCAACTCGGCCGCGTTGACTCACCGCTATTTTCAACTCCGCTCTCTTCAGAAGCGCATCACCTCTCTCGCCGTCGCCGAGGGAGGCGGCGGCGAGCGGAGACAGAGCCGCGTCGAGCGAGTCGAGAGCCGAAGTTCGGAACCCTTGGAGATCGAGAACCATGGCTTTGAGAAGGTAAGATGCTGCGTCTTTGGGATCAAGCGCTATGGCTTTCTCGGCTTCGGCTAGAGCCTCATTCGCCAGCGATTTGGAGCTGGATCGGTTCTTGGGGGATCTGGCTTGGGCGAGGAGCTGAGCGCCTTTGACGAAGTGTCGTTTCGCTTCGATTCCGCGTCGGTTTGTGAAGCGGAGCTTGGCTAACAGCCTCTGGGGAATCCCGTGCATGGCGAGGAACATCAACACCATAAGAAGGATCAAAACAACTTGTAACACGATGTCCCGTACCATTGCTTGTTTCTCGTCATTCTCCATTCACGGATCTGATTTTTATTTTTTTTCCGGTGATAGAAGGTTTGGGAAGAGGTGTTACAGATTGAGAATACAGAGACACTGAAATTGAACTTGACCCTTTGCATAAATGCATAAACCGCAGCCGCCATGCTTGATTGGGTATGGGTCTCTCTTCAACTTTATTTATTTATTTATTTATTGTTAGGAAAAAAAGTTTTCGATGTTATTTTAGATAACTTTGTCGAATGTTCATCGAAACGACGTCGTTTTGGGGTTGAAAAATTAAAAAATTAGAGTGATGAAGACTATTATAATCCTGAAATAAATTAAAATTACAAAAATATCATGATTTCCGTCCTAAAACGACGTCGTTTTGATGAACATTAGATAAAGTTATCTAAAGTAACATCAGAAAAAACAAACCCTTGTTTTAATGGAAAAGGTTATACTTACTACTCTTATTGTTATTACTTGTTACTACTAAATCGTAACCGTTGATTTCCGTCAATCTAACGGTTATAATATATTGAAAATTACTTATTAATTAATAAGTATGACCCAATAAATGATAACCGTTAGATTGTCAGAAATCAACAGTTATGATTTAGTTGTAACAATAAGAGGTAGTAACTATAACATTTTCCTATTTTAATTACGAAAATTCAAAATTGAGAAGTATCATAATAATGTAAATACATTTTTATTTTGTATTTCGATAGAGGATTTCTCCGATCACTAGAGATAAAATTATTTCCAGTGAACTCAAAACGACGTCGTTTTAACACAAAAAATAAGGTATTTTTATAATTATAATATATTGTAATGTTATATTAGTCTTTGTCATTATAATTTTGTAATCTTATAACTCAAAGTTATAAAAACGTTATTTTGAATTCACTAAAGATAACTTTATCTTCCACGAGTAAAGAAATACTTTTCCCTTTTATTTTTAGCTTTCAATTAATGTATGGTTGGAAGTTGGATCGCACATAAAAAAAGTAAAACTCAATACTTACCCATAAAATCGAATGCACAATTTCGCAAAAATAAAAAAAATCTAATGCTCATTTATGTGTACCAAATGATACTGAATACTTGATTTATTTATTTATTTAATACTTATTTTTTATGAGAAAAAGAATGAAAAATCATCTCTTATTTTTTTTTTAAATAAAAGATAAATATAAAAGAAAGGTGTTTAGATTTTAAACGGAAGAATATCTTTACATTATTTGTGTTTAAGAATTTTGTCACTAATTTTTAACAGTACGTTGCTTTTTCTTTTTTATTTAAAAGCGTAGTGGTAATAATTGTAGGTGACAAAATTAAATCTTGAGGGATTTTGGTGAAGACTAAACATTGTAAATTTTTTTAAATGAAAAATTAATATAAAAGAAAGGTATTCAAATTATAAACGTTAGAATATCTCTACTTTATTCGTGTGTAAGAATTTCGTCACTCATTAAAACTACGTTGTTTTTTTATTTAAAAAGAAGCTATATGTAAATTATAGGAAACAAAATTAAACCCATAGGTACTTTGGTCAAGGCAACTTTAAGCCGTGTAAATAGGGCAGGTTAAGGTGCTGTTTCAACTTTCAACTTTCAAATTTAACAACTGTTATGGCCCGACCCACTTTGTCTTTCTTTTGTCAACTCTATAATTCTTCTACAGCAACAAAATTGGCGGGGTTCAATGGACCCACCCAAAATCGGTTTCCAAGTGCAAAATTATCATAATTAACGGTTAAAATTCTTAATTTTATTATGGATAAGTATTGAGTTCACTGGAAATAATTTTATTTTCGATGACTGGAAAAATCCTCTATCCAAATACAAAATAAAAATGTATTTACAGTATTATGATACTTCTCAATTTTGAATTTTCGTAATTAAAATAAATAAAGTTGAAGAGAGACCCATACCCAATCAAGCATGGCGGCTGCGGTTTATGCATTTATGCAAAGGGTCAAGTTCAATTTCAGTGTCTCTGTATTCTCAAGTCTAAACAAACAGGCACTTACTAGACTTGATGGGCTCTTTGTGCCCTTCTGAAATAGTTTAGAAAGAAACAACAATATACAGTTGCAAACCACCAAGGGTTCCCTCAATCAGGGGTCATATATGTGACCAAAGGGTCGGGTTACTTGTTAATTAACATTTTCCATACAAGGGCAACAAATTTCAGCTACAAGAAAACCAATTATGGGCTGCATAGTCCTTATGTATCACTCATTTTTATCTTCTCTGCTGGAGACTTCAGCAGCTTCTTTAGTGACTCAACTATGCTAGCAAAAGATGGGCGTTGATCAGGGTCACTGCCAGGTAAATAAAGCACCAAAGCAATGCTTAGAAATATAGAAAAGGCAGTAGTTAGCAAAGCAAAATAACACAGGAATTATGCTGAAATTGGTAATACAGCTGCACAGGGGATCTATATAGACTATAGTCTTCAGGTGAGAGCTGAAATGAGATGCTAAAATCAATATTTAACTAGTCAACGCTCGTAACAAAGTATCACTTATTCTACTTCACGGAAGTTTAGCCTGACTGTTTAATTCTTGGCTTATCCTTACCCAACAATCCCCTAAATGAGTATGCACTGTTCAGACATTGAGCAGGAAGATTCCTACCTTCTAAAGCCAGTAGAAAAACCAATGATGTTTCAAAGTTTATTATACATATAGAGATCCGAAATTCATGTCCACTATGAAAATTCTCTATAGGATTTCGAAAATTTTGAATTCCCTCTTCGTGAAACCCTATCAGAATGCAAGTGAAATTCACAAATAAATTTTAATCATGGAGCCATACGATACTTTTTTGGTCAGAAGTCACAATTATTAATACATGTATCAGCGTTCATAGAACACCCAAAAACAAATTAGACATTTTTTTTTTAATAAAATTGAACCAAATGGCACAAACATGCTGACAATTTACCACAAAATATAACATAACCAACACTTACTCAGCCCAACAAGATTCCATGAGGGAGACCAATACTGGGGAGATGTTCGCAGGGATAACAAGCCTCCTGTTCTGAAAAGCAACAGCTCCAACCACCTGAGAGTTCACATCATGATGAGAATATTTTGGAGGATCCATTATGTCAAGTAGTTGTTTGAAATATGCAAGTCATGCATACCTCTCCATTACATGTCCTTTTTAAATTAACAATTTCTTGCAAATGATCCTTACTACTGTATAAATAAACAAAAAAGGTAAAAATACTTGGCTTCAATATTTACAATTTAGAGCATAAATCCTCATCAAGTTTACCTGCGCAGGGCTAAGTCCACTCCATGGTTGTTGCATGGTCACAAGTTCCCACAGGATAACTCCAAAACTGTATACGTCAGATTTCTCATTTGAAGGTTCTCCACGAAGAAATTCTGGAGCCATCCATTCAGGCTAAAAATAAAATCAAGAAAGTTACACACTTATTCAGATTGAGGTAACATGAAGTAAAGTTCAACCATGAAATATTGAAAGAATGACAACTTTCAATATTAAGGAATTTTCTTCTATATCCAGGCCAACATGCAAAATCTACCAAGTCCAGATGCAAGAAGGTAAGTTAACTGTTCCTTAAAGCAAACCTGAAGATGCATATTTCCCCATCCAGGAGTCTGAACCAAAATCAAACAATCGACACTCATACATCAAATCAGACAATCAATCATCTAGCTAAAACATGATTGTATCATTGATCTTAGCAACATGTTGTAAGGGAAAGGTTAATCAGAACTAACAGTTTTTTTGTCTACATGAATCAAGATGCATCACAAATAGCTTACTAGTTCAAGTATTGAACTCTATTTCAAACTTAAAAGTGCTACACCAAAAGAAAAAGAAGTTGACTATTCATAAGTTAAATTGGAAGAGGACTATAAGAACACCAAGTTTATGTGACTAAGCTTATGAAAACAGAGAGAGACTTAACTGTTCCAGCAACAGATTTTGATGATATGAAAGTGTTTGCCTTAAATCTGGACAATCCAAAATCACAAACCTGGGCATGAAATGAAAAAGAAATCATCTACTTGCACAAAATGCTTAAAAATCTAATAATAAACTGCTAAATTAGTTCCAGTCCACCTTCACAGTCCAATTCTTGTCCACTAACAAGTTTGGGGATTTGAGATCCCAGTGCACAATTGGAGGTTTCAGACAATGGAGGTAATTGATCCCTTTAGCCTGCAATCAGTTATCAGACAAATGATATATCATGCAAAGATAATTTATTACTGTAATAAAATAATAAAATCTGGCACAAACCACATCCAAAGCCATCCGTAATCTTCTTCGATGATCCAAAATTTCGCCAGGTGCTGGCCTATGTATCAGGCGGTATAAACTACCTCTGTCACAAACGTACCAGGAAACATCCACAGACATTCAATTCTTTGTGCAAGAAAGTATAATATTATGGTTAACGTCATAAGAAGTTGGTTTTCTTACCTAGGCAAATACTCTGTCACTATCGACAGGTGGGGGCGTTTTGTAACTGCACCCATGAAGAGCACCACATTTGGATGGCGAACACGTTTCATTATTGCAACCTAAAGCAATGTAAATAACAACTTGAATATAACTAACTTCTTTTCTCCCCTTTAATAGACAAGGTAAATAGGAGAGAGTTTCATAGAAAAGAGTTCAAAATCTTATTATGCTCAAACTAGTATTGAACAAAAGAAGCATGCAAGTTTCAAGAGACACAGCGACACAAAAACCATGTGATGTTGGGATTGTTATAACACACAACTGACTTGATTAATTAGAGTTTATGGCAAACAGCAGTAATATTTTAGCTGGAGAAATACGGGGTCTGTAACTTAATACAAGAGAAATATTTTCGCACACCAAGTTTTGTACAATGGGGGAACAAATCTGATCTCTACAGAAACAGGTGGGTCCAGTTAAAAGTATACACGGGTCCAGTGTGCACCCAATTGAACTAAGATGCTGCCATGCATGCAGGAGTGAAAGAGGTTTGCATATTTAGTCGTGCAAAATTGCAAATAGGATAAATCTTGCATTGAAAACAACAACGAAAGCTAGAGTGAGCCAGCGCCCGAGGGGTTTTGGGTAATTTGGAGAAGGTCATAAGTTCTTCAAAGAATCTTGGGATAAACCACCCAAAAACTAGTTCAAAGGGTTGGAGTGTCCAACACGCTCCCTCACACGAGAGCCCTTTGGGCTTGAAGCGTGGACAATGCAACAGGCTCCCTACCTGTGCTAAGAAACTCCACAAGAGAAAATGGGGGACGGCGAGACTCTGATACCATGCAAAGAACCTTGGGATACACTATCCCGAAAGCTAGCTCAAAGGGTGGGAGTGCCAAGGCCTTATAAATTCCACAATAGTTGCTCATACAACCAATGTCGGACTATATATATCAACAAGTTCAAACTTCTGTATTGCCATTATAGTAAAAATAAAAAATAAAACACAATGGATCAGAGTCTAGCACCAAAATAAGTTGCCAAAATTAGCATTAAATACATGGATGTAAAATATTATTATCCACTTCGTCCTTCATATTGTCAAATATAACAATACCAAAATAATAAAATACAAAATGTAAACTACCGACTTCTTAGCAAATAATTGATGCAAAAAGACTATGAGTGTCTTTCGTTAATAAATGTCAAAATTTTCTTCAAGAAGATGAAACAATTATCAGATATTCAGTGTGTTAGAAACAAGGCAATTAGCATGACAATTGTCAATTGGGAAACCAAGAAAACAAGGTGCAAGAACATTAATAAGACAGAGATATGGCTAGCACTAGCACAAAACAAGACAAGAAAAAATAATAAAAGAAATAGAAGTATTTTTTATGAAAGAGAAATTTGTCTAAGACAGAAAAGGACCAAGTACAACAAACTAGACAGAAGGAGTACATTCTCCTGACGAGGATAATTGATTATCAGTTAATATGAAGGGAAAATATTTTCTCCTTTTAAAGTAGACCCCACTTATACTATGAGTCACTAGTAGGAGAAAATATTTTCCCTAATATGTATGCTTACCTCTCAGTTAACATAATCCAAATCATAAACGATGCAATAAAATGCACCTCAATACATTTCCTCATGAATACAAACCTCTCTCAGAAACTCCTTCAACTGATCATCATGGAAATCCTGATCTGTTAAAACCTTGACAGCAACATCCTGCAATTTAAAAAATAAATGAATTCAACAAAACAGAAAAAAAGAATGTATAGGTTGTATCAAAAAAAAAAAATCCATAGAGCCAACATAAGATGTTTCAGTAGTTAAATATAATACAATTAACTTGTCGTGGTGGCAAAATATCATTCACCCAATTTTACTTAAAACAGACAAAGAAATTACACAATATGAATATATCAGAAAGCAACATTATGTACTCAAATGTGCCTATTATACAGAAAATTCACATGATGAAAAGAAGTGCATATTAACACTTACTGATCCATGCCATTCAGCACAGTGCACTGTCCCAAATGAGCCTGCATAGTGAAAAGGACAGCTAGACTTAAGAGTTATCTAATGAGGAAACAAGTCAATAACCTAAGTTATGTGTACTCAAAAAAGAAGAAACAGGGGAAGCAGAAAAAGTACCAGCACCAACACGCTCTTTGATTCGTAAATCATCCCATGATATCTCAAGCCAGTCCATTGCAAGTGATGGTTCAAGATTCAGAAATTTGGGAATATTCCCAGCTGGTAAACAGTTCTGGTTTTCAATTCTTTTGTCTACCTGTTTCGGATCGGACTGGCAGGATGAACTGAGTACAGATTGTTTGAAAGTACATTTTACCACAGAACATCCAGTTACGATGATGTCATTGTTGGAAGTTTCTTGCACTACAACTGCATCTTCAACAAGTCTGGGATATTCATGTAATGATGCTTTAGTGGTTGGATGGTGAGCTTTAGAAACATCTTCATGGATGGTAGGCAAAATTGAACCTAGAACTGCACATTCCTCATTATTCCCTTTTAAACCAAAAGGAATTACAGGTAGTTCTGTTCCTTCACAGGTCTGATCAACTGAAGCATAAATGGAGCCCTTATGATTTTTCAGCAAATCAGTTTCTTTAACTTGTTGATCTTTATGTCCATAGTCTGCAGATCATCAAATAACAGCTAAGACCAACTTTAAACAAGAAATCTTCTTTGCTAGTTATAAAATTTACTAAAACAAAACTATGAGAGCCTAGGTTGCCCTGTCCCCAAAGGGTTAAAATCTAAAATTTCAGAACAGGGCATGCTCCACAAGCTAGAGAAGGAGGCAAAAAGCTTAACAAAGCATTAAAATGTATTTGATATGGAAAAGTTAGTATTTAAACCAGAGGTAAAATACAAAAGAAAGACCACTTTTGCAGTGAAAGAAAGACGAAACATCTGGCTCGAACTTGATTTGATAACGCAAATAGCTCAAGGCATATAAGTACACACAGTGGTCGTGTGCATGTGCATCAGTTGAACAACTGATATATTTTTAGAAAGTATAATTGATACAAAAGAAAACAAGTGGAAATATATAGGCCCTACTACAAAAAAGTTTATGTAATATGCATCTCGAAGGTCCAAGACTATACCAATGGCTACACTGATTCTATCGTTGAACTTGAAATTGAAATACTAATACATAATTTGGACATCAGCTTTCCAGGTATGCAAAGCTCAACTACCTGAATGTGGATGACTTCCAGGAATAACAGAACTCCGGTTGAAACGTATAGATGGAGAATTTGTTGCACCATCCATATAAGGTGATTGTGATTCTTTTAAATGAGAAATTTGAAATGGTGAAGGCATCGAAGAAATATATGCTCCGTTAATTGAGGAATCGGGCCCATGGATATTTCCTGGTTCCCCAACTAGGTCGACTACGTATTCCCTGTTGAATGATAAATCATTAAAAAATACGATGGAAAATATGAAGCAAATGTCAGAAGCTTGCAAACTTATCTACAAGTTATCAGTCGTATTCCAAAGTCCTCATATGAGCAAGCAAAAAAGAAAGATCAAATGATACAACGTATGGATCAACACAACATGTTGAAGATGCTTAAAGCCCTCTAAATCAAGATGAACACAAAAAGATAACAAACAAAATTAACAACAAAAATTCAGGGGGGAAAACGAAGGAAATATGGTCAAAACTACTGAAGGGATACATGTAATAATGATCGACCTAGAGCGTAACCACTTAGGGACAATAGACGTTCGCATTGAAATTACTACCAGAACATAAAACACAAATATAGCAATTGTGCCAACCTTGGGAGCTGCTTGTCGTCTTTAATCTGGACTAGACAAGAGGATCTATGATCTGCAGCACAATACTTGCAACCTCGAGCTATGCGACACGGCAAACCTATGTAATCTGCCAATCTCTGCATGCGAAAAGCCAAAGTAACGGTGAATTACTAATCTGACCCCAGGCAACATAAATGCACCCTTGTCAGGTATCCATTCATGCTCAATAATATTCTTATGCAACAGAAGTTTTCTTTAATAAGAAATAATTCAAGAAACATCTTAATACTTCACCTTGAAGAGAATCGCCCGATGCCTACAAAGCCCAGTAGATAGGCTACCAATGGGAAGCACAACACAATTGTGAAAATTCCTCAACCTCTTACTAACCATATTCCAGCGCTTGTGGAGATCTCCTTGCTCCTCCGGGAATGTACCCCTTCATAAATCCAAAAATAATAATAATAAATAAATAATAGCAAAAAATGTCGATATTAAAGTACTTGAAATTTCAAGAACATTGGAGCAGGCAACAACAAGACAAGAGACAGTTATATATATATATATATATACACACATTACCCCATATATATAGCAACAAGTTTTCCTAGTTGTTCCACCAACACCAAGGTGTTCTCGGAAGCAGAATACAACTCTTGTGCTTTATCTTGAAGCAGCTTCAGCCGAGAGTCCACGTGTCTATCAACAAGCACCACCTCCATAGATGTCTCGCTGGGTTCAACAGCTTTAAGCGCTATCAAAGTAGGTATCCGCCTACCTTCCTCTACATCATTGCACATCCCCCACAGATACGGATTCATCCCCAATATGTTATAAAAACCATCAGATATCTTGTCCGAATACGACAAGCACCCACTCACCTGAAAAAATAAAATAAAAAATAAAAATGATGATTAGTTAACAATGAGAATCTTGTTCCCTCTTAAGAAAGAATGCAGTTGTACCATACCCATAGACGATAAGAAACAGATTCATCATCCCAGGTCTCAGTGGTCCCAGTGAGAACAGGCTCAGTCACGAGATTAGCCAAACAAGTGAGTTTCTTTGCCAACGTAAGCTGCAAGATGTAGCTTTCTTTACACTTGTTCGCTAACTGCTCTTTGTTTTCTTCCTCATGCTGCCTCCTCGCTGTGGTGGTGGAGACCCCAGACGACGACGTTTCCTCCTTAATGTCGCTGGAAAAATTGCCATCCAACGTCGTCCCCGAAAACAAGCTCCCTGCATAGCTACTCCCGCTCGATAACCTCTGAAGCGAAACCTGCCGGTCAAAACTCCGGTCGACGGAAGTTTCCTTGACGTTAAGGTCGCGGTCCTCCTCGGAGTTGAACAAGCGGCGGTGGTGGCGGGAATAAGGTTTGAGGTGGTGACTGGATTGATGTCCTTTTTTGTCGACCAACCAATCGCAGAAAGCTGCAATTTGGTTGTGTTTGGTTCGAAACTTGTCACCGGCGGCGAAAAGGTCGGATTCTAACGAGTTCTTACCTGACGAGACAACGACGTCGTCTTTGGTTGGATCAGCAGGAGTAGTTGATGATGAAAGTGGCTTTTTCGGAGGGTCGCTTTCAACGCCGAAAGTATTCGATTTAAATGAGTTGACGATTTTGTTCTTCTCGTGATCTAATAACTGTTTCGAAGATTCATCCAATCCTCGCTCAGGGAACTGACGCGGGAAAAAGTAAGTGGTTCTGTGAGGCATTTTCGCTCACCACTTGTACTCAAAAGTCACGAGCCTCTCGCGCCACTCACGTGCAAAACGAGAACTGCTTTCCGTCCTCACCTTCGCCGTCGCCGTCGTCGCTCTTCTTCTCCTCCTCAACTCAAATATTCGCAATATGCTGCTGTAAAACAGTTCAAATGTAAACCATGTATAATTATAATAGGAAATCAAAATGCGTTATACTTTGTCTGAATCCGAAAATAAACCACTTCAGGAAAATAAACGCCGATTGAGCACCTGAAAACCGCTTTGCGTCCAGTAGGACGTACGGTTCCAAACGCGATTTAATTTCTCGTTGCGGAACTGAAGAGGAAGCGTAATACACTAAAACTAAAAACGAAACACACTGATTTCAGGATTCGAAGGCTATGGAGATTTAGAAGGAAGAGAAACAGGTGCAAGTGAATGAGAGAGAGAGGGAGTTGTAGCCTTGTAGGTGGTGGGAAATGGAAATAATTATTGGACGATATGATTTTGAACTATTACACTATTTAATATCAGATTTGAAATACTCAATAATATTAACTCTACAACTTATATATTAACAGAATTATATTATTAATATATCTGACAATAATATTCAGTATTGTGAAGAATGCCGGTGGCATGGGTGCACACTCTCCCTATTGAGGCGACACGTAAATTTGATGACCAAACATTTCAAGACACGCAAGGACTAAGCTGCAAACTGCGCATGGGTATAAAGTCGTACGACTCTGGAACCGCATGTTTCTCTTTACTGGTGTAAATAGGTTAGATTAGGTTAAGCTTTAACTTAAATAGGTCAACTCAAGCGTATGTAAAAAATATTTGGTCTGTCCTATTAGTTTGTGTAGCTCCAAATTACAAATTTGGCTTGACCTATATCTAAAAAATAAAAAACCTTGACCTAGGTCAATTAGCCTGTTTAAGTTTATTAAACATTCAACAATTAAAAAAATAATTAAAATAATATAATTTTATTATTCAAATTTATTAAAATAATAATTTTATTTATTTTATTTAAAATTATAATATAAGCCGATCGTAGACTTATAAATTCTATCTATGATGCACGGACACGGACACGGGACACGACACGACACGACACGCCGACAAATTAATTCTAAAAAATGTTATATTTAGACACGTTGGGACACGTTTTGATATTAAATAAAATTCTAAAGCAATCATTACAATAGGTATGGTATGTTTAAAAAATAATTAAAATTCATATGAAAAAATATAGCAAAAAAAATAAAATAATAAAATCAAAAACACATTTTTATCAAAGTATACCGTGCAAGAAAATTAATGAATTTATTCTTCAAATAATAGGATATTCTTATTATAGAAAATCTTGTAAATATTAACGTGAGATTGATATAACAAAAATGAGTAGAAATAGTTATCCGAGAAATTAGTAGAAAACACAGAAGAAAAAAATATGAATAGATACAATTCAGAATCTGAGTTGTAGGACACTAATTGGCTGCACAAATACACTAACCCAAGTTCTCGCATATGCCGAATATTCATTCGCTCACTGTTCTTCCAACTCCCAAACGCAGGTGAATATGCAAAGTGCCAAAAATCTAAAGAGAAAAGTGAATTCAAATTAAAAAGAAAAAAAAAAGAACAAAATTCGAGAATGGGAAGTGGAAGTAGAGTTCTGCTTTCACACTTCTCAACACCATCTCTATCTTTCACTCAACTCAGATTCAAATCTGTTGCACTTTCACCTCACTCACCAGCTAGGGCTTTTCGCATGGCCTCATCCTCACCGTCGTCATCGGTTAGCACCACTCCTCACGTTCCTGACAACATGCTTGTCTTTTCCTTGGTGACCTCCTTCTTTTTACTTTCCTCCACCGCCAACGAAGAAGAAAGCCTCAGCGTGAGAGAGGATCGGAGGAGAATAGGGTTCAGATTTTCTGATTTTTATTAAATATTTTGTATTTTTTTAATTGTAATTTTTTTTTTTACAAAAAAAATGCAAAACGTGTCCCAAAACGTGTCCATTTAGGTTGATCGCGTGTCGGATACGGTCAAATTCGCGTGTCCCACTAGTCAACGTGTCCTAAAAAGTCAACTACGTGTCAGACGCGTGTCCAAACGTGTCCGAACGTGTCTATGTCGGACACGTGTGTCGGACACGCATTTTTCCCCTAAAAGACGTGTCCGTGTTTAACAGAATTCTATATGTATCAAAAAGCCTACGAACCTATCGCGCACTATCGAACCTCGAGACATGAGACATATAAGGAAACCCTCCACCCAAAGGAAGTTATTTGCAAAACGATTATTTAGTTATTTTTTATTTTTTTTATCCTGGTTGGGTTAAAAACTCCAAAATAGACTAAGGTGGTGTTTGGTTGGGAGCCTTTCAGCGGATATCTATCTTTCTCAAGTATGACTTTTAGAAACATCATGTTTGACTATCTTTCACCAAAAACCCATCTATCTAATTTGTATGGATTTATAAGAAACATAGATATCCGCACTGTTTATAAACCCAGTTTGAAGGTGAGATTTTTCGGAAAACCGGTTATCTGGCTTTTAATGCACTGTTGATTTCATAAAGTTACCTAATTTTTCCAGTAAAGTTTTTCCTCACCAAACAACTTTTTTTTACATTTTTCTATCTATCTCTCTTTATCTATCTTTCCAATCATTTCTCTATCTATCTCGTTTCCCTACTATTCCAAAAACTTTTCCTGAACCAAACGCCCCCTAAGTGAAAACAACATGAGTTCTATCAAAATCATCGGAATCAGTTAAATACAAAAGATTTATATCAGGGGAACGGGCCACAAAAGAGCAAAAATCTGCTTGATTCATATTGACCAAAGGAAGGTTTGAGTGTCAATTTGCATAACAGTTTCCTTCTCTATACGTGTGTTGTATCTTAACTATCCAATCTTTGTCCATCCATGCATGTATGCGAGAAACAAGATGAGACTCACAGGCTGGTTCATCCCTTGTGGTGAGCCACGTAAATGCTGTTTTAGAGTCACTTTCAATAATTACTCTTCTCCAACCATATTCCCAAGCCATTTATATTCCCTTCAATATTTTCTATAATTATGCTACTATGGCACTACAATGGCCAATTCTATAGCAGAAACCATTGAGTCATTTTCCCACACAGTCCCTTATCACTCCCCCACAAGTCGTAGCCAATCTCGGATTATTTTTGGCAGCAGCATAAGTGTTTACTTTTATCCATCCCTCATCCGAAAATTTTCAAGAAACCGAAATCTCCTTTATACCCCCATCAAAATCACCATACTTAAGACTTGTAACAGCATCCCAGATTTCTCTCTATTGACTTAAAACCAAATTACAGTCATATGCAAAGCGATTAAGTACCAACCTTTTACTTACAAAAAAACAAACTAATAACCTTTTAAAAACGATTTATCATTTAACCTATCACACGAAATAAAAGTTATGTTGTGATGGAGCTTCTTCTAGTGGCATAAAAAAGCTAGTTGTGGTGGTATATTAAGAGATCACAATGGATCCTTTTTGGGAAGCTTCTATTGTAATTTAGGTTCCTGCAACCCTCTTGATGCAGAATTATGGGGATTACTGAAAGGTTTGGAACTGCTTTGGGGAACATGATTAAAAAGAATAGAGCTAGAATGTGATTCTAGCCAAGTCATCCAGATGTTAAAGGAGCAGCATGAAGATCCTAGGGACTCTCAAGTCACTAGCAGATTGAGATTATGGTTAAAAGCAGATTGGACTATTCATCTTGTTCATACCAAGAGAGAAAACAACAAATGTGCTCATTGGTTAGCTAAAGCTGGGCAGACTAATAATCTCCATTTCAAGATTTTTAAAGATCCTCCTCCTCAGTTGATGGAACTTATAGTTGCTGATGCTAGAAATATGTTTAGCTGGTTAGTTTCTGATTTGTAATTTCTTTATGTTTCTGGGGCTTAGCCCCTCTTTATTTACAAAAAAAAGAAAAGAAATAAAAGTTATGTGTTTATTTTGTTTTTTGTCAAAAAAAAAATTATATCACATTCACATACAAATAAATGGATTTCACTAATTTTTTCTCTTTTCTTTATAATAGGATCCACTCATTTTTATGTGAGTGTAAAAATAAAATTCTACAGCAAAAATTGAAATATTTTTTCCAAAATATATATATAATAATTTTAAAATTATGTTGTATTGAGAATATTTTGATAAAATTCAAATAACAAATAAAGAAATAAATAAAATTCTTAAAATATTATTTATTAATTTTCTCAATTCCCAAAAATCCAAAATGACATAGTTTTGGGATTGCTAGTTAATCGGAGAATTTACTTTATTTTTTAAAATGAGTTTGTATTTTTTTTCCGGTAAACAAATGAATTTGTATTTAAAATAAGTAAAAATATTTTTTTTTAATTTTGTTGAATTTCAAATTATATTTTATTTGATTACATTAAAAATAACTAGCTTTTATTTATATATTTAAAATTATTTATTAAAATAAATACATAATAAATACATTATTTTAAGGGGGGAATGTTTTATGCGTGTTTCCTTATGTTAATTGACTATATTCGAACCCCAAAATAAATAGACTGAAAAACATTGACCTTTTTTTTGTATACAAAGGTAAAAGACAAAAAGAGAAGCCCAAAAAACACAAAGACCTAATGAATATGACTCCATGAGTATGAGACCGCTCATCTCCATTTTTGGCACCATATTTCCCCAAGAAATCAGCACAGATGTCACCCTGTCTTATTGTACGAGTTAGATGAATTTCTTCCCTGAACAAATCACTGCATTTTGAATTAATAAGACTCTAAATCTCTTGCTTTTTTTTCTCTCTCTTTTTCGGTAACAGCATGTGATGCTTGTTGTGAGTTTTGACTTTATATTGATGTAATGAACGTTGTAAAGGCCGTTTGCTTAGGAATTTTGGGTTGGAGCGTTCATTAATTTCCTTCTTTTTGGACCTCTTTCACTTGGAATGCGTGATTCTATCCAAATCTTAATTTAATTAAACATTTCTTTTATCATCTTCACTAATAAAGTACTTGTTCATACATAGATTTTGTTTCCCTTTTTCTCAAGTCTGCATCATTATTTTTTGGATAACTAAAGTTTGCCTTATTGTTCTATAAGATTGGTATCAGAATGAGTTGAACTCCGACTAGCCAGATATTTTACTAAGAGACAGGTTGAGTATTTTAATCCTAAGATACACGTTAGGAAAATATATCAATGTTGAACTTCATATTTTACTAAATAATTTTGGATTATTCAAATATAATAAATCTGAAAAGAGCTATAAACTCAAAACCTTATAAATTGGTAAATGGAGACCGGATAATTCAATTTTCATATAAAAATTCGAACTACGCACATGAAGAAAGTGTCTTGTAGAGACAAGAGGAGCATGCTCCCGAGGATATTCTATGTAAAGAAAACAATACATATCTATATAAGAAAAAATGTTTGTTGTTTTAAATAATATAACTTATATTATTTTACTCTCATGAAGAAGTGTGACCCACATCTTTATTTTTTTGTTCACTCTCTCTTCTTTTATCTATATTTTTCTCTCATTTAAAATGACACAACTTTACATTATTTAAAATGACACATGCTTTTTCCATATCTATATTTAAAGAAGGAAGAAAAATAGATCTGGATCCTCTAGTATAAAAAAAATAATATAACATAGTTATATGAAAAATTATAATCATACAGAGATACATCAATGGTAATAAAAGAAAAGAAAAAATAATTAAAATAATTAATTATAAAATCATAATAATTAATTATTGTATGATTATAATCTTCAGATAATGATGTCATATTTTTTGATGAGAGGATTCCAAGTAGAATAGATCTTGATCCCAATCACTCTTTTTCTGAAAATTGAACGATCGAGAAGCATACTTTCATATAAAATTGTTCCGATCGTACCCGCTCCTCGAAAATGAAAGCCAATCAAAATAGTTTTGTTTAATGGGAATCGGTTGCTTAAAAAAACATATCACTTCAGTGATAACAACTGCATAATTATACTTACAGCGCAAGAGATATGGAAATTTTAGAATTAGATTGCATTGTCTCCTATTGTTGTATTTTTTTTTATAAAAATAAGATTGCATATTAAAAAAAAATGAAAAGTGTTTTCTGTGTTGGTTCAAAGTTGGAACCTACGCACGCCGTTGAAAAACACTAATTATTCCACAAGCTTAAGTTTCAGCACCTCTAACTCCTTCGGCGTGAACTGCGATGTCGGTGTGTCGGTTAAGCAAAGCAGCACCTTAGCTAGGTGCATGGGTGTGTTTCGGGACTCTTCGGACATTTGAATCTACGGCTTAACCCGCAATCTAGGCTCTGCCAGTGTAGTGTGCTTTTGTTTGAACTTTGGGGCATCTTCACTTGGGACTTGGGAGAAAGGCTTTGACACTGTATAGTTAGAGACTTGATTCTGCTTTTGTTGTGCACTTGGTTCGAAGTGGATTCTCTCCAACCTATCCTATCCCCATGCTCCTTACGTCCATTCCATGCTCATGATAAGTTGATAACATAACATAATTTATTGGGGACAATAATCAAATTGTCACTCTTTACTTAAAATATTATTAAAATGTTACGTCTCAGAAATTTTTTACTAAAGTGTCGTGTTATCAATCTTGCTATGTCACATTGCAAGTTAGGATTGGTCACGTGACAACAATTGGTTGGCCACGTAACTAACTGCCCAGTGCAGTTAGATTATGTGGCAGACAACCCTGTCACTGTCTGCCACGTGGCCTAAAATGTTGGGCTACATAGTGTTTTATGTGGCCAAAATCGTCGGACTGCATAGCTGTTTACGTGGTGGTTATTGAAACACTCAATGTATGTGTGACACGTGTCACACTGTGGTAAACCAGCTGGGCTGAGCAGCTGGTTACGTGTATATATGACACATGTCATCAGACTAAAATAATTTAATTTAATTTAAATTAAATTATGCTAATTGAAATTATTTGTAACGGTTAAAATTTTAATATAATTGAGTAGTGTTAAAGAATTAAACTAAATTAAATTAATGTTAATTATTTTAGTTTAATTCGTATTTTAATTATTTTAGAATAATTAATTAGTTATTTTTAGGGGTGTTAACTAAAATAATTTAATTTAGTTTGTGTTATGTTAAAATTTTTGTGAACAGTTACGTTACTTAATTTAATCACGGGTTGTTAATTAATATAATATATTCATGTTTGTTAATTGAAATAGTTTAATTTAATCTATATTAATTTAAATTGATCATAATGATTAATTATTTATATTATAACTGTTAATTACTTATTTTTTGGATTGTTAATTATTTTATTTTAATTAGCAATATGTTAAGTTAAATTATTTGTAAATGTTAAGTAATTAAATTTAAGAGTATTAAATTAATGTTATTTAATTTCATTTAATTTATTTTAAGTTAAATTATTTGTAACGTTTAAAAATTTTATTAATTTAGTAGTGTTAATAAATTAAACTAAATTAATGTTTGTTAATAATTTTAGTTTAATTTGGTGTATATTAATTTAAATTACTGATCGTAAAATAATGAATTAGTTATTTTTAGGGTTGTTAACTCAATTCAGGTGATGTCACGTGGCCAATCCTAATTCGTCATGTGGCCAATCCTAATTCGTCACATGGCGTAGCGAGATTGATGGCGTGACACTTTGGAGAAAAATTTCTGAAGCGTGGCATTCTGATAATATTTTAGGTAAGCAGTGACAATTTGGTCGTTGTCCCTAAACTACTGCTTGCTTTTAGTAAATAGTTTTTTTTTTATTGCTTAGTTTATTATTTCTAAAATAAAAAAAAAATTCTATTTTTGATTTTAAATTTAAAATTGAATAAAAAATGGAACGCCATTATATATCGTACTTCTCCCCGTTCATTTTTTTAGATATCAAATGGACCCAACTATTTCAATTTCGGATTTGCGAATTTCATTTTTACTACAATATTGATGTACTTTGGGTTTTTACCCTTCATCATCCCTGAAGGCATTGTGTATTTTTTCCCCTTTTTTTTGCGATTTGATAATGATGGGGATAACAGGATATGTTTTTACTCAAACCTTCTACAACCTTGTGTGCTTAAATGTATTTTATGCTTAAAAACTTATACATTTGAATGTCACCAAAAGACTGATCGAACTGAACATTTGGAAACTATTAAGTAGTTATTTTTTTATATTAAAGATTTAGTTTAGTTTGGTTTGGTTCGTATGATATTAACAACAAAAAAAAGACCTTTTCTTGATTAAATATTAATATATATATATATATATATATATATATATATATATATATATATATATATATATATTATATAAATCAAAGGTATCTTTGGGAGGCAATTTTGTTCGGGGCAAATTCAGGATTAAGGTTTTAAATCTCTATCAGAGATAATATTGAAGATGATCGAACACATATTCTCAGATCTACTTGCTCAGTTTTTATGCGCCAATTAAAGTACTATCATTTGTTATAGGGAAAAAATATCTAATGTTACTTTAGATAACTTTGTCTAATGTTCATTAAAACGAAGTCGTTTTGGAGTTGAAAAATAAAAAAATTAGAATGATAAAGACTATTATAACCCTGAAATAAATTAAAATTATAAAAATACTATGATTTCCGCCCAAAAACAACGTCATTTCGGTGAATATTAAATAAAGTTATCTAAAGTAATTTTAGAAAAAACAAACCATTTCTTATATTAATATTCTTTTTTATATGGACTGATTAGTATTATTAAGTCCCAAGGCGGCCCAACCATCAACTATGGGTCGAAGACTTGTTCATCTAATCTGGGTCCAGTCCTTTTGACTTAGTTACCGAAACTTAAAAGCCACATAATTAATTTTACGTGGAAAATTATTTTTTACTTATGTATTGACTAATTTTTTGAGTTTCCATGATCTTATATGGGAATGGGAGAGATTAATTTTTCAAGTAACCCTTGATTGAAGACGATAATCTTTTCTATATATTTTTTTATAAACATGAATCTCCGAATCAAACTTAACACTACGTGGTTAAAAATACTAAAATTTTGTATTTACAAAAACTTAAATTTCTTTAATTCAAATTTCAAAGTAACAAACCTTGGTATATGTGTCTCGCTTTTTCTTTTATTTTTTTCTCTTTATTTGTAATTTTTGTTGTTTTGTTACTTGACCGTTAGTTGCCACATGATAACTGACTTTCAGGCTAATTCTGGGAAATATTTAATGTACACCGGATATGATGGATCTTCCATCAAAAGCATGGCACCTGTATTAAAAAATAAAATTTTATTTTTTCTGTACAATTGGCACAATAGATGCTGGCTTTTAATTGGTTTGCTTCACCGCACCGAGTGCACTACAATTTATCTGTGTTCACACATTGTTGATTGTTGTACATGAAGAAAAAAAGAAAGAAAGAATACTTGTTGTTGTCTATCTCGAAAAAAAAATATAATACTTGTTGTCGGTTGATAAAGATAATAGATTAAAAACATTTTAAGTTTTAAAAATGCCTTTAATGTTTTTATAGTGAATTAGATAAATTATTTATATTTATTCTAAAAATATCGTCATTTTGGGTTGAAAAATTTAAAAAATATAATAAAAAAGACTATTATAATTTTGAAATAAATTATAATTACAAAATACCTTGATTTTTGTCCCAAAACAACATCGTTTTGGGCTCCGTATAAATAAATAATCTATTTTATTGATAAAAAAGTGGACCCTTTAAAAATACTGCAACGAGTATAAATAGGAATATTTCACATTTATAATATATATATATATATAAGGAAAAATATTTCTCCGACAACTTGAGATAAGTTGATCTCCGACCACCCTAAAATTACGTCGTTTTGTTATTTCCTTATATTAATTGATTCACGTTTGAATGAATATGATTCCTTTTTTTCTCTCTCTTCCTTTATCACCATCCATCTTTGCATTGTTGTGATTTAGTAACAGGAGATAAAATAAACGAAGATAAGTCCGTATTTATATATATATATATATATATATATATATATATATAGAGAGAGAGAGAGAGAGCGATAGGATCATTTGACACCAATGTTAAATTTAAAATTTGACAGCTCGTATGAGAGTCGTTAGATCCCTACCACACACACACACAAATATATATATGGCTTTAATGTTTCTAAAGTGAATGTAGATAAGTTATCTATAATCGCTCCCAAAACGACGTCGTTTTGGATTGAAAAATTAAAAAATATAATGAAAAAAACTACTATAACCCTGAAATAAATTATAGTTACAAAAATACCTTAATTTCTGCCTCAAAACGATGTCATTTTAGGCTCAATGTAGATAACTTATATACATTGACTGTAGAAAAAGCGAACCCTATATATATATATATATATATATATATATATATATATATATATATATATATATATATATATATATATATATATATAGGTAGGGGTGTAAATGGGCCAGGTTGGCCCGGCCCAGCCTACAGCCCGGCCTACATTAAGCCTGGCTTCCGGCTTTTCAGAAAAGTAGAATAGGCTCAGGCTTTTAAGAAAACGTTTTTAACAAATAGGCCGTAGGCCAATTTTGCCAAGCCTACCCCAAAGCCTTGTAGGTTGGCCTATTTAATTTATTAAAAATAAAATAATAAAATAATATTTATTTTACGTGACATGGCAAAGTACCAATACCAATCCTAATTTTTAGATGAATAACATTCTCTTGTAGACTTTATTTCAGCACCCAATAATTGTATTTTTCTTATGAGAAGTACTAGTGCATGCATGAATGAAGCTTTCTTTGCTCTACACAATTATTATTTTTTCTTAGTATCTACAGTGGTAGGCCTACAAGGCCTGTAGGCCATGTCGGTCTTTCTTATTTTTAAAAATAGGTCGGGCTTGACCTACAAATAAAGCCTTTAATAGGCCAGTAGCCCAGATAGGTTGCATTTTTTTGTACGTAGGCTTGGGTCAGGAAGGCCAAAGCCCAACCCATTTACACCCCTGTATATAGGGAAGGATATTGTAACAACCAAGTTGTGTTACTACCAAGTTACTACCAATCAATCTCACCGTTAGATCGATTATGTTGATACAACGATTATATTTATTTTCATCTTTGTATGCTCATGATTTTCCAACGGTTAGATCGATTATGTTGATCCAACGGTTATATTTATTTTCATCTTTGTATGGTTATGATTTCCCATATTTAAAGTGAAAGCATTAAATATGGAAAATCATAATCATACAAAGGTGAAAATAAATATAAAGTATTAAATTTAGAAAATCATGACCATAAAAAGATGGAAATAAATATAACCGTTGTATTAACATAATCGATCTAACGGTGAGATGGATTGGTAGTAACACAATTTGGTTGTTACAATATCCTTTTCCTGTATATGTGTATATATATATATATATATATATATATATATATATATATATATATATATATCGAAAGTTTTCTTTTTTATGTTACTGGATAAAAATTATCTCATATAAAAAAAATAACTATGTATTATGGGTAGTATATAATTATAATATTAAAGTTGCTTTATATTTCTCTCTTCTCGGACATTGTCAGCTGATGTGGCAGAAAAAAAGTAAAAAATTTTACCATTATAACTATTTACTGTCTGTAATACATAATAATAATTTTTTTGTAGGGGATAATTTTGTTCAACAATATAAGAAAAAGAGAAAGGTTATACTTACAACCATTTTTTTTACAACCTCTTACAATCATATCTTAACACCGTTGATTTTCGTCAATCAACGGTTATGATTTTTGCAAATTAAACTCATTATTTAATTATTAATTCAAAATAAATGATAACCGTTGATTGGCGAAAATCAACGATATTAAGATATGGTTATAAAAGGTTGTAAGTATAACCCTCCTCTTAAAAAATCAATTCTATATATATATATATATATAACAAAATGAATATATGGTACTTATTTCAAATTAAAATTAGGAAAAAATACTTCTTCTGTAAAAGGAGAAGTCACTTCTTATACCAATGAGAGCTCCAACACTATGCCTCACTTTTTAAAAAATAAAATAAAAGATAACCCCACTTTTAATTCTCTGAATCTCAAAAGTGTAAAGCCTTAAAATTAAGAGTTTGGTGTTTGTCATTTTAAATGATATAAGATATGTTATTTTAAGAGAGAAATAGACACAAAGAATAAAAATCATGGTAGATAAAATGGATGTTTTTTAATTTAAATTTTAAATAAAAAATATTTTTCTTTGTGTATATCTCTCTCTTAAAATAACATAACTTTGTGTCATTTAAAATAACAAATACTCTTCCCTAAATTAATAGCCAAATTTACAAAGCTTACGTTGTCACACATATTGACTGATAGATGCAGTCCGCAATAAACTGAGGCTTATCCGATGTTAAGAAATGACGAGGTGTTGGTAATGACTCGTTGGCCTTAATCAATTATTTTTATTTGTAAATCATGCCATTGTCCTAATGTTAGTTACGGAGTTGCTGACTCTTAAACAATATCAATCATTGGAAGAGTTGCAATTAAACACTGAATTGATATGTAAATAATTGTATGTGGTTTCTCTCTCTTTTTTCTTTTTTGGTGACATATGAATGAGGTTTCTTATCGATGATGCGGTGTGAGTTGTGTACGATTTGTTATTTTCAACGCTAAATCTAAAATAAAGCGAGATTGAGACAAGGATACTGCTTGACTGGTAGGTTATTATAATTCAATTGATTGTAATCTTTGCAATGTTTCTTTTTTTTTTTAGTACAAAGGAAAAACAAACAAACAGAAGAGACAAACCGCGACTACATCCTACAAAGCCTTGGGCTACATATGCCCATTGCATCTCTACTTATCAAGATCCTACAGTCACGTGGGGGGTCCCTGAATATATACACGAGTATTCCATCTACAAACTCGTAAGCAAAGGAAGCCATTCAGTCATCTACCATATTGCCTTCACGAAAGGTATGTGTAACCACTACTTCCCAGTCCTTCTGGATCAGAAGCCTAATTATGTTGATGGCATGAGTCAGGGGGTGAGACTCATGACAACCATTGTTGATAGTGTTGACAGCCACGAGTGAGTCACCTTCTAACCAAACCTTCTTGATTCTTGAAGCCAGCCTTCCAAGCTTGAAGGAACCCTTCCCAGAACCCTCTTACTTCAGCAGCTAGAGAGCTAACATGACCAAGAACATTGCAAAGATTACTTTTCAGCACTCTAACCCACAAGGAGTGGCGTTGTGTTAGCAAGCCGTGCCCAAGTTTCATGATAAACGCCTGGTTCCACGTGCGCATCTTCCTAATACCCAAGCCTCCTCTGTTCCTACTTTTGCAGATGTTTTCCCAGGCGGTCCCATGAATTTTCCTACTATCTTGTGAAGAACCCCAGATAAAGTCTTTAATCCTCCTTTCCACCTATAAACACGTTTTTACATGGAAGATACAAGTCTGCATTGAGTAAGAAGGAATGATTGATAAAACGGATTGAGCCAAAACTGTACGACCAGCCAAGGAGAGGGTAGCTTTCTTCCAACCATTAGTCGATTCTCTTGAGGATGTAGTCGAATTTGGACGTCGTAATTCTGCGGTGGATCCAAGGAACACCTAAATACTTCCCCAGGTCATTGGCCCTCATGAAACCCATCTCATTAATGATCTCCTCCACTGCTCTCGAGTTATGCACATTTCTGGAAAACAAGACTCTCGTTTTCTCCTTGCTGATTCTTTGCCCAGAGGCGCTGCAAAAACAATTAAGGACCGTGGAGATAACCCTCACTTGCTCCAATGAAGCTTCTGAAAAAAGAAGTACAGTTATAATTCTTGTAGAATTTAAATATTAATAAGAAATTGAATGTTGAGAGGTGGAATAAAATAAGATGTTTTGGGAATGCGTGAGAAAAAGTCTCACATTGAATAAACAAAATATGCAATATTATTAAATCTGAATCAGTCGTCGATTCGATTAAAGTATTGAATTAGTGGGTAACAATTCAATTAGTCAGTCAACAGTTGAAATGCATGACTCGATTAGATGTATATAAATTTAATTTATACTCAATTTCTTCACAATACCTTCTATATTCTATAACAAAATTTATAATTATTTTTATCCAAAATTACTGTTTTATTTAGAAACTGCAAAATATGAAATCAATTAATTTTACAAAATGGTGCTTACCAAAAAAAAATTACAAAATGGTCAAGATATATAATAATTATAAAATAATAAGCATGGAACCTAAACTATTTCTTGAAATTAGTTGTAATCATTCTCTTATTTTTTAAAAGGCTTAAAAAATATATTTGTTGGTACTAAAAATTTGTACATTTAGATTTATTTAATATTGATTTTATTATAAATAGTTTTAAGTTTTAAATGTAATTTAAAAGTTAGTAATGCTTCATATTTAATGTGCTTTCGATATTGGATTGTATTATATACACTTTTAAATTTTAACTTAGGAGATAAACTAAAATTTTTGTTTTAAATTAAAATGATATCTAGAAAAATTTTGTTATTAATAATGATGAATATTAATGAAACCAACATATTATTGTGAAAAATTAATTAATAAAAATAAAACTACATACATATAGATAAAAAAAATGGTATACGAAGAAAATGTGAAAATGTAAATATAATTTTGAAATTATTAAAAAACTTTTTAAGAAAAAACTCTTTCGGTTTCCAATACAAAGTAATTCTATTAAAAATCTTAGGGGTTGTCTGCCACGTATATCTAACTGCACTGCACAGTTAGTTACGTGGCCAACTAGTGCTGTCATGTGGCCAATCTTAACTCGTCACATGGCGTAGCGAGATTGATGACGTGACACTTTGGTAAAAAAATTATGGGGCGTGGCATTCTGGTAATATTTTAAGTAAACAGTAGAAATTTGGTAGTTGTCCCTTAAAAGACTATTCATAATTGGAGAGACTTTAAAGACTTTTTTAAAAGATTTTTTTTACAATCAAGATTTCATAAGATTGAATTTCAAAGGATTTTAATAAAATTTATAAGATTTTAAAGGACAATATATATTTATAATGTTTTAAAAAACCATGTGAATTTTTAACAAATATTCAAAATTACAAGAGTCAATAAAAAGAAAAAGTTTATACTTACAACTTATTTTTTTACAGCATTTTACAATCATATCGTAACCGTTGATTTCCGCCATTCAACGTTTATCATTCATTGCAAATTAAATATTAATTATGAGTCTGATTTACGAAAATAATAACCGTTGATTGACGAAAATCAACAGTTAATATATAGTTGTAAAAAATTGTAAGCATAATATTCTCCATAAAAAAAATAACAAAGAAATGCAATGAAATTAATAAAAAAAAAGTAAAACCTAATATAATTTTCTCAATCAGTAAAACATAATATAATTTTTAACAAATATTCAAAATTACTAAACAACAACTTTTCACATTTCTAATGCAGTGGCGGACTCAAAAAATTGTATTTGTGTATGCATATTTAGTGGTGAGTTCGGGGCAGCGCCCGATTTTTTTTTTAAATAAAATTTTTAAAGGCATTAACAAACAAAAAAATTTAAAAAAAACCCTTCAACTTAACATAAATCATATGTAGACATAGGTACTATAAATCATCAAATGTTAACCACCGAAATCATCAGTTTCAACCACCAAAAAAAAAAAATTAATGTCTGCAATTGCAGACATAGAAACATATGTAGGTCCGCCGTTGATCTAATGGGTTGAAAATTATCTTCTTCATTTGGTATCAAAGCTATGCATATATGATTATAAGACCCAATTCTTTTAATTATAAAAGTAATAATAAATTTGCATATAGAACCTAAAGTTCATGATAAAATTCCGTTTGGAATTTTTTGCAATTGATCTTGAAAACCTTGGAGTTTTTGTTTTACGTGATGAGAGTTTTCTAACCATATATCATTTGCATATTTTTATTGAATATTCTAAGAAAATTTCGAATCTGAAATTTTGGATTTAATTACATGAAAGTTTAGAAAATTTCTCAATTTTTTTTCGATCGATACATTGAAACCTTAAATTGGTTTGGGGTTTTGTAGAAACAAGCTTTTAGTTATCTATTGACACAAAAATTATTTGAAATCGTTTCCTATAGTGAAGGAATTTCGTTCATTAGTGTATTGTTACGAAATATAGGGTTCATATTATGAAAGTTTCAATCTTTTTTTAAATTGATATTGTTTCATTAACGTAAAACATAAATTGGTTTGAGGGTTTTAGTTCCCTTGTTATTTTTTCACTGTTTTATGTTGTTTTTAATATAAAAAGCACACGTTTTTGTGTCAAGAAAAATCGCGACCCATAGCTTGAAAAACCACTTTTTAAACTTCCAAATTTTATAAAAAATGGCTCAAACATATGTTATTTTTGAGAGAGATTATATTAAAATCTCGTTAGTTTGTTATTTTTGGGTTGTTTTGTGATGAAAATAGCTCAAAAATATGTTTTTTTTTTTTTTTTATAGTTTTGATGAAGCTCCCGTGACGGAACCCAATTTTGAGCAATCAACCTGTCAAAGGAAGAAGAAACACTGCAATAAAAGAATTTCAATAAATTGTTGAATCTCAAGAAATTCTGGGGTTTAGGGTGAGATTGTGATACAGGCATCATAGTATATTTTTCACTAAAAAGTCTCACGAAATCCACACCAATAGAAAATTCATTAAAATTGTCAGATTTTTGAATACCACAAGATTATGATTCCATTATTCAAAATCCTGATTGAATACCAACGAATTTGGACGGATTCTAAAATAATCCTTTAAAATCTTAATCGAATACTACGGCTTTTTTTCAATTTATTAAAATCCTAATCGAATACTAACGAACTTTTTTGTCTAAAAATAATCTATTAAAATATTTTGAAATCTCAATCTAATACACTGATAAGATATAGTAGTAGAACATAGTACATTCTATTTTTCATACTTATTCAATAAAATAATTTTACTGTAGAAATCCATGTCAAACTCGCAAAAATTAATGAAAGAATTTATTAACTTATATTGACCTTGTAAAATTCATGCAATTGAAGAATATATCATATATGAGCCTGTTAATCATTAAAAAGCTTTATAAAATTAAATTACCAGAGATTGCGTAATATTGCAGAATTTATTTACTTTTTAAAAATAATTTTGCAGAATTTAGGGGCAAGTTCGATGTTGATTACCATTTTGTACAACAATGTCAACACTTCCCCATTGCTATATATATATCCACTACCCAGGGCAGCATTGAAATTAAACTAGTTTACAGGGTTTGCTTTTCAGTTTTCAGCACTTTCCTCTCTTTCACGCATTCTTCTTATTCTTACAATAATGACAATTCTCTCTAATTCCTAATGCTATTAAAGAAGCCCCGTGGAATATCTTGAAAGAAAAAGATAGGAAAAACAGGTTCTAGGAGAATCGTCATCTCCGATCTCCGTCCACAAACGCTATAACTCCACCGTGTTTGGATCCTTCCATCTTCTACTCAGGTATACTCCGTTTCTTGATTCTCAAATAATTATTTTTGGCGTTCAATTGAGTTTTTCTGTTTTTAAGAATCGCACAATCGGATTCTTGAGATTCTCCAAATGTGCGGAATTTCGTTCGACTTCTGTCCGATTTCTTTTACTTGCTTAGGAATTTCAATTTATCGCTAATTAGTGAGTGGAATGAGCTTGGTTCAGCTGAAAAAGGGACGGTTGAAGTTAGAGTGAGATGTAACTGGTGATTTTCTCAAGTTCGTTTTGTTGTATAAGTATTTTTCACTTAGGTCACTTTTTTTTTGTCATCAGATTTGGATGGCGATTTGTCATTGTTATTAGTGGTTTAAAGCATGTGTGTTTCCGACGTTGTGCAACACTCAACTAGATTGTGTCTTTCTAGCTAGAAAATTACTCTCTCGAAAAGTGATAGCTGGAACTGATGTTTGGATCATGAAGTCTCGACGATGAGAAAAAAACTCTAATTCCTTATGATAACTGGTGAGGAAGGATGAATATTGTTAAGGGTGTTGCTGACCTTATCCGAAGAACGTCCACTGGGAATACTGGCGAATCTTCAAATTTCCAAGCTCCAAAGTATTCTCCTCCTGGGCCCAAGATTCGCTTCAGGTAACAACATAAGTTCTCATGCCTTGATTTTGTTCAAGTGGTTTTCATTTATGGTATCAAATAACAAAGCTCCATATTTGTGTTAATTACAACTATCTGAATAATAAGTTTTTGTCTTGGAATTATGTTGATGTCCAATGTATGCTATTTCATCCATATGTGGAAGAAGCGTAAGTTACCTTGCTATAAATTTATGTCTTTTGGTGTCCTCAGAGTGTTGATGTTGATGTTGATGTTGGTGTCCTCAGAGTGTTTAGCCAATTGTCAAGACTGAAGTCTTTCATAATTGAGTACTGTTTTAGGAAAAGGAGTTTTATCATTTATGTAATGCATATACAATGAATTGTGTTAGACAAACTCTTGATATCATATTACTAATGGGGATTGTAACTAGCAGTCGTGGGATTGCAAGTGTCATCCCTCTTGAAATTGGGAGTGAATGGTTGTGCCAAAAGTGTACTTGTTTTTATGGAACTGTCATCCTTTAGCCAATGACAAGGACATGCACATTGTTTTATTTAGGTTATTCTTTGTTACTGCTTCATGAGAATAAATGAAAAGTATAATGTTTAAATCTAGTTAAGTTTGTGCCAAAGAAGGAACCCAATGTGGTGATTATTGTCTTTTGGATTAATATTAGTCTCGACTATCATGTCTTTCTGGACTTTCTTGAATCCTGTTTCTGTATGACATTTGATCTGTTTGGGGGAGACACTGATGAGACATGTCCTATTTTTCATGCTATTATTTGTGAGGTGTCTTCCATCTTAGAGCTTTGAAACTGTGCTGATTTTATAAGCTTTTTTTTCTTCAACATTTTTAATATTTTGGGGGTGAACTGAATCTCAGTGTAACTTCCATGTTTTGGGTGATTATAGAAGAGAGAGATTCTGTAAGATGTTAAGACATGTGAATTACTTTTTATGCAAATCAATATGTATTGAACGTAAGACGTTATGGTCTTTAATTTATTTTAAATTTTTTTAATAGGCACATGACTGTGCAGACCTGCTAAAAACTGTCTTTTGATTGATAAAAGATGTATTGTTAAAATGAGTACCGCTGGGACGAGAATAAGTTATCCTGAAGAGCTAGAAAAAACTAAAAACTAAACAAAAGTTTTTAGCTTGGCTTCCCAATCCCTTTGCATGTCAGCGTTGGCTGCTCCTTTAAAACAACCTTCTGCAGAACACCAGAAAAGCTAAGAACATATACCTATCCCAAAGCTAGTTTATGGACAAGGTGACAACCTTAAAGATGCGTGCATTTTGCTCTAGCTTTATGCACCAAATAACAGCAAAATAGCATATTGAAACACAATTTTGGCCTCTTTACTCCTGCCAAATCATTTGAACTGAACTATCAAAAACAGATCTAGTGTAGAGGGACACACCAAGTGCTCATCAACTATCCCAAAATGGTTGCTTCAAAGGTTGCTGCCTTGCAATGCAGAAATAGGTGTTGTGCCATGCTCTAAAGGGAAGTGGGAAATTTGCAAATCTGCAGCAAATGATTTGAGTTAATCCTGTTAAGAACTGCTATCCATATAAAACACTCAACCTTGGAGGGAGCTTTGGAAATCAAATAAATTCGTCAATAAGGGGTTTTAGATTTGCTAGGGGGATCAAGTGTGAAACTGAAAGAGATATTTACAAGGGAACAAGCCACAATAATCATTTGTGTTAATGCTGTTAAAATTCCTTTTGCTTTTACTCGAGTTTCATTTGCTTTTTGACTTTTTCCAGTGATGTTGGTGATGAGGCAATTCTAAATACTCTTTGGGAGCGATATGAGAAAATTGATGATAAGGTATGATTGGATTTATGCTTGTTATATTTAGACTTATCAAATATTAATTTTCTGTAGCTTGACGAGCTTCATATGAGCTGCTATTTATTACCCGACTCGGTATTCTTAAAAAAATAGAGAAATCGGAGAATTTTATATATGCATTTAAGTAATGTAAGATGCGCGATCTGTAGGATTTTTCTATCTATCCACTATCTATTATTAAACATAAAAGAAGCATATTTGCTCTAATAAACGTGCTAAATGCATGTTTTCTCACAACAGTAGTTGTCTATTTGGTAAATTTCCCTAACATAATATAATGACCTTAATGTTTTAGGTCGAGAAAAAGAGGCTGCTTCATGTTTTCATCAAGCAATTTGTAGTTGCCTACAATGATTGGGAACCTGTAAATTCAGGCATATTATTAGAGTCTGCCGAGAATTTTCCATCTGCTGATGATGTTGTTGTTGGCTGCTCAGCTGGACATCCTGTTGAAGTCATTCGGGTATTAATTGAAGAGGTCATGCAGTTAAGCTCACTAGTCACCGAGTGTAAGTTGCAAATCATTGTCATTATCTTCACCTTCTTCCTTAAACAACATTCAGTAAAAGGAAGTCCAAATTGGTTTAATGCATGCAATAAAAAATAGATGTAGGGCATCTACCATCTATATGTAAAAGAAATGAAACAGATATTAGAAGGGAGGTGATATACTTATTCAAATTTCTTCTGTTGGGTTCAGCTGCTTAATATTTGCTAAATCAAAATTGAGCCCCAGGCTTCTTTTCTCTGATTAATAGATGATGTTGAACATAAATTTTTTGAAATGGTATTTTGGGTTACTTGTACTGGTACTGTTACTGCTGATATGTCATTTGCAGTAATTCTTGTTTCCCCTTGTTCTTTTCAGTGAACACCACCACGGTGCAATCGCCGACAGAATTGTCTGGGGCTGCAACCAAGTTGTTTATTACTTCTGAAGGGTTTTTAATTTTGGATGCACTGAAAATTATTGCCCGTTCATTATATAATTGCAGAGTTTTTGGATACTATGGTGGAGTTCAAAAACTCACAGCCTTAATGAAAGGTATATTCAATATGTGACTAAGGGTTTCCTTTTTTTGTTCTTGGTTTTGAATACTTTTGTGCATGATGTTTGCTGTAAATTTGTACAAGTTTCATCTTATGTTATTGGTTTCTGCTTATTGTTTGTTTATAATTCTTTAGCTTTTTTTTTTGGTTGCTGAAGTTAAGGCTTAAACCTATGCATTCCTCTGTTATAGCCTAACACATGCTCATTGTTCTTTATCTTTTTTTTCTCACTTTAAAGGATGTACTACCATGCATTGTTCAAACTGGCATGCTTTTCTTAAAACCAATTAACTTTCATGAGAAAATATAAAATCATTTCCTGAAATGTGATAGGATTTAATTAATTGATTCCCAAATCTTATTTTCCTCTCTTCATATGCATTATAAGGCTATGTTTTAAAAATTTAACTTTGGTGCTTTGATTAGTTGCTTTTTGTTCTCTAATACATGCCCTTTATAATGGGAAAAACAATGGATGTTTATTTTTACTCTGGATTCAATTTGTTACAGGGGCTGTGGTTCAACTTAAAACCATAAGTGGTGCACTTTCTGCTGATGAAAGTTTGTCTGACTTTGCTATGGAGAAAATCAAGCTGCCTCAGCAAATTCTTATATATGTTGTGTCAATAATTTATATTTTCATTGATTTAGGTTCAAATATTGACAAAAAGGATGAGTTGTTCTGCAGTCTCGTAGGCTTTATTTCACGTGCTGATGTTCCAATCAGCTCTTCAAGTAGTTCAAAGGTTTTGTCTAACGAAGCAAGGTTACATTGGCGTCAGAAAGCAATTGTTTCTGTGATGGAAGCTGGTGGTCTAAATTGGTTAGTAGGTAAGGTAGGCATCTGCTATTCTTGTGTATTTTTAGGTTATTAGGCATTTGCTGTTTTTACTTATTGATTTTCTAACTTTGCAAAAATATGTGCACTAGATAAGTACAGATGCATGAAGGGTACAATTAGTTAAGCAAAATACTATTATTACATGCTCTTTAAATTATTCTGTAGTTGCTAGAGTTTCATTGATTTTTTAAATAGGACCCTATTGTTTTAAAGTTTTTAACGGGGTCCCTATATTTCTAATTTTTTTTAAATATGTATACAGGCCGACAACCATTTAGACTCCATTAATATATGTTTACTGTCATCTGCAGCTGCAGATTTTGGGGAGTTAATTTTAAAATTTCATAATAAGTTAGTATCTAATTGAAAACTTGGTATCTAATTTTTAAAATATGTATGCAGACTGAGGACCATTTAGACTCCATTAATATATGTTTACTGTCATCTGCAGGGCCTTTTTCTTTTGCAGATTTTGGGGACTTAATTATAAAATTTCATAATAAGAGAAGTATAGGGATCTTGTTAAACGCTTCTAAACAATAGGGGACCTTTTGAAAACTTAGTGAAAAAATGAACCAATAGTGGTAGTTTAACCTTAAATATTAGTGTATTAACTAATTCTGCTATTAAACCTAAACCTAGTGATGGAGATTGGGGCCAGGGAAAGTAATGCCTCAGTGCCCTCCTTGTCCCCATTTATTGACTTTTATTACAAAAAAGAAGGAAGCGACAAGAACGTATTTTCTTTCCAACTTGAATGTAAAGAAAGTTAATTTCTAAAACATACATCATATTATAAAGACCTCTACCAAATAACTTATACTTCTAGGTTAAATTGGTTCTTGAGATGGCATTAGAACCTCTTCCCTCATACTTGAAATTAAACTAAACTTCATCTTAATATAGGGATGGATCTGGATTTTTGTCCACCCTTCATCCCTGTTAGAGAATAATATAAACCACTAAAAAAGCTCTCACCTAACGTCTTAAGGTTTTGGGTTGAATTGATTCTTTATACGATATCAGATCTTTAATGATCACAAGGTCATGAGTTCGATTCTCATTGCCCCCCACTTATGGAATTAAATAAGCATAAGGTAAATCAAAATAAATGCTTGACTTAATAAATATTATTTTTATTATTTTTTAATTATGGTAGTGGTATACGTAGAAATTATAGTTTGGTTAGATCTTTCTTAATGTTGCAGATTTCTTATACTACCACTACCATGCGTCTTTGGCAAGTCACTAAGATTAGGTGTTTGGCACTATTTGGTGTTAAACCATATGCCTTTCTAATGTGGTTTCAGTAACAGATATGTTGAAGGATTGGGGAGCTTTGTTTCTTTGATTTTCTCTCTCTTTTTTTTCCGGTTGTTTTCTGTTTTGTATTTTTTTTAGGAGGATTCCTTATCCTCATTTGCCTTTGTCTCAATATATATATATATATAAAGTTTTTTCTCTTACCAAAAGATGCTGGTTTCACATTTTCCTGAGCCTTAATTTTGCATCACATTAATCCCATGATTAAATAGCACAACTCCCACTCCTTTTGTTTTATTTAATTTAATTTTTTTAAATTAAAAATGGTCTTTGACCTCCCTATGTTTCTTGGATTTGATGGGATGTTCACAGTCCATGCTGCGTAGTTTTTTAGACATATTTTTATCACTTGTTTTATTAAATCATCCATTTTTGATTCACTAACTTAAATTTGTTATAGAGCTATTACGTGTCATTAGAAGATTCAGCTTGAAAGAGCTGTTGATGGATGATTCACTTCAGTACTTGTGCTTGAAAATCCTTTCCTTGGCCTTATCTGCAAATCCCCGGGCTCAGAATCATTTTAAAAGTATTGGAGGGCTGGAAGTGCTGTTGGATGGCCTTGGATTTCCATCAAATTATGCAACAACTTACAGTAAATTCGTTTTGGCTGATGTATTCAGGTAATGTTAGTTTTATCTCAGGCCATTTTTCTTCGTTTGGTTTATTAGCAGGATGTGGTGGTTCTCTCTCTTAAGAAATTTGTATCTGCATTATTCTTAATTGAGGGATTATTGCAAGTCTTGAATTTTGAGTTTGTGGTTAATTACTTGATCATTAGCTTGGTATTGGTGAAGTGTCAGTAGTTTATGCATCACAGTTTGAGTTTGCTGTCTGTTTTAGAAATGCAGTATCCTTTTGGCCTTAAGATGCACATGTTATCTCCTTTTTCTGGTTTTGGCTTGTATCAGGCATACAGGAAAATATCTGCTTTTTCTCCTATTCAAAGCATACTACTTTTGGACTATATTGTTATGTTATACAGTCTGTCTTACAACCTTTGAGAAGTCGTTTTGCTTGTTATTGCAGGGATGATAAACCATTGCAAAAAAATTTTCAGCTTCATATTCTTGCTCTTGAAGTTTTGAGGGAGGCTGTGTATCCTTCATAATTTGCTCTTCTTGTGAATTTCAGAAGATTTCCACTTTTCATTTTCCTAGCATGGTTACTTTGATGAGTTCTTTTACATGCAAATTATCAAAAACCAAAAAATGGAAAACAGAAAACTTGTATCAACACCATTGCCTACTAAAAAAAGTTCCAAAACATTTCAAATGCGTGTGTTCACACGAGAAGTACTTGTTTTTGACTCTTAATTATTCCTATCTGAATTTTTATCTGTGGCAGATAGGATGATGTCATCCTTTATGCATTTTTTTGGCTCTTTTTTTTAAAGGGTTGCTTCTTGAATCTTATTCAAATTTAATGTAACAGCTATTGATGCTTGAGACCTTGACATTGATACAGCTTTGGGAATATGAATAACTTGCAATTTCTTTGTGAAAATGGTAGGGTTCATAAATTTGCAAATAGTTTTTGTTCACCGGCTTTTGTGCTTCAAGATTTGGGACAGGAGAAGGGTTTTGCTGGACAGCAGGCTGTTGCTATGCCTGGTCAAGAAAATGGGAATTTTGAGAAACCTAATCCAGCCATGGCATCTGTTGACCTTCCATCCTGTGCTTCTTTTTCTCATTTTTGGAATGATTATATTGTTATGTTGAGCAGAGTTCTCTGTTCATTTCTTCTAGTTCCTGAAGGTTCAAAATCTCTTCATGTCCATGTATCTTCTGGTCGAATTGCATTGCCTGTTTCCTCTGCATATTGTGAACTGTCAATCAGATGGGTCATGAGGGTTCTATTTACAATATTTCCTTGCATCAAAGCTTGCTCAAGTCAGAATGAGTTGCCAAGCTATTTAAGGTGATTTTAATCAATGGCTTGCAGTGTCCTTTCTTGTGATGTTTGCTGAAAATTCTAACTAACTATAAAAACAATATCGTGAATTATTTCTGTTACTATGGTTATGAAATAGGAGCTTCATGTATTGAACTAATTTTATATGTTGTTTTTCTTCCCATTTTCTGCAGGGTCTTTGTCACAATTCTACAGAAAACAGTTCTTAATGCATTTAAAAGTCTTCTTTCTTCTTCTCCCATGTCACTTGAAATTTTTCGCGAAGAGGGAATATGGGATCTTATCTTTTCAGAAAATTTCTTTTATTTTGAATCAGCTTCAGACAAATCTGCTGGACAGATATTTGCATGCAATGAGAAATCTGAAATATTATCTGCTTCAAGTTGCACTAGTAATACAGCAGAAGCTAGTGGGGTTAATAGTTTACAGATGGAAGTAATGTCATTTGTGGAATTTGCTGCAACTTCTAATGGAAATGCACACAACATGGTGGGTTCTTCTTTTATTCCCCCTACTTCTAGGATGTATATTTTATTAAAATTAATTTTATCCTATGAAATTGAGGGTTACACACGGACTTCATGTCCACTATGAGCACTTGTTCAATTGTTTTCCTTCATTGTAATATCACTCGGTTGTCATGTGTTTGCTTGAGTTTCTTGGGTATAATGTTTGCATGTGCTCATTAAGGTTTATTTGACATGAACTGGAAATTTTATCTGATTATTTTTTTGAGTTATATAGACTTTTGTCTATATAAGAGGAAGAGAGGAAGAGAGGAAATGATATCATTTTACGGGTCAGAACTGCAGTGATTTGTGAAAAGATTTTTCGAAGCAACATGTCCGCATTTCTGAAACTAGATTTTATTTTATCACTCATGTGGATATTTGTTTTAAATTATGCACTGCTTGTCTTGTTAATACTGGTGTGCATATCTTTTTGCATGCCTGTGTTAATAATTTGCATCTATTCATGTAAAGAACCTTGGGATACACCACCCCAAAAGCTAGCTCAAAGGGTGGGAGTGCTCAAGGTCTTATAAACTCCACATTAGTTGCACATACAACCAATGTGGGACTATATATCTCAACACGCCCCCTCACACGAGAGCCCATTGGGCTTGAAGAGTGGACAATGCAACAGGCCCAACCTACCTGTGCTAAGAAACGCCACAAAAGAAAGTGGGGGGCGGCGAGGCTCTGATACCATGTAAAGAACCTTGGGATACACCACCCCAAAAGCTAGCTCAAAGGGTGAGAGTGCTCAAGGTCTTATAAACTCCACAGTAGTTGCACATACAACCAATGTGGGACTATATATCTCAACAATTCATTATCTTAATTTTGAGAATTTTTTTTAAAAGAAAACTTTTTTAATACATGTGGTGAGGGCGAGCCTGGAGCAGTGGAAAATCTGCTCCTTTATGATTGAAAGGTCACAGGTTTGAATCCAGGCAATATTTTCTTTGCAAATATGTGATGGTAAGGCTGCCTATAAAGATTGTCCTCACCCTGACCCTCGCTTGTCGGGGTTTAATTGGGAGTTTTTTTTTTTTTAAATATATGTGGTGCTTGCATTTCATAATTGTAGTCTTTTATTTTAAAATTTTCTAATTATTTCAATCTTGATTTAATTACAGACTGAATTGTCTGCTTTGCTGGATGCACTTGAACAATCTGCTTGTAATCCTGAAATTGCTAGTGTTCTTGTGAGGAGTTTGGTTCGCATTTTGCAGCTCTCCCCTGAAAAAACAATTGCTTCGTTTAAGACCTTGAATGCAGTTTCTCGGGTTTTACAAGTTGCTTGTGTTCAAGCTCAAGAGTCTAGAGGATCCAGAAGCATGGACCCTTCCAATGAGAATAGTGGCACGGAAGTATTAGTATCAGTGCAAGATCAACAGAAATGCAATTCACCCGAGACTGTACAAAGTTGGATTAATTGCATGAAAATGTGCATGGAGTTCTTTACCGAGTTTTTGGCTGCAGCTGAAGATTCTAGGAGTTTGATATTGCATAGTTTTACATGCATTGATTGTTTGTTTGATTTATTTTGGGTAGAAGATTTGAGAGATGATGTGCTTAGACACATGCTTGATCTCATGAAGGTATTCCGTATGTTTTATTTACTTGGTTTTTTGTGTTATAATGTAGCTGGAAATCATATTCTATTTCATAATATTATGTGAATATTATTATTTTATTATAATTAAGATTGCTATTTTTTCCAGATTATTCCATTCTCTGAGGAAGACAAAAAGGCAAAGTTGCAGTTATGCTCTAAGTATTTAGAAATGTTTACTCAAATTAAAGAACGGGAAAAAAGCTTTGTTGACCTGTCTATTGATTTGTTGGTTGGAATGAGAGATATGCTCCAAGCTAACCAAGCAGTATGTGTCCAATGTTGATTTAATTCTTAACTCTATTTGCTTAAATGTCTTCGTGTGCATTTGGCACTTCAACTGAAGGGCTGCTTTTGTTGTTGTATTGCTTCAGTACTATCAGGTTTTATTTCGTGATGGGGAATGCTTTTTGCATGTTGTATCATTACTTAACAGCAACCTTAATGAGGCAAATGGGGAGAAATTGGTTTTAAATGTACTCCAAACACTCACTTGTCTGCTTGCAAGTAATGATGCCTCAAAGGTACTTGTCTTCATCTTTTTCTTAATTTTTAATTTTTCACTTTTTCTTGCCTAGTATTGTGATACTTGTTGGCATCACTGTCTCTTCTTTTTCCCCGTTTCATTTGATTAAGCACTTGTATGAATGGCATCGTGCTGCTGTTTCATATGGTCCAAAAGTTCCTTCTTTTGTTTTCCTTTTTGCTGTTTTAGGATTGTTGTGAACCAATTCTCGCAAAAGCTTTAGTAGTTGGGCAAAGACACATGGATGGCTTTATCACATTTTAACATGCCCCCTCACATAGATAGTAGTCCTTTGGGCTTGAAGTGTGGATAATGCATTGACCCATTTTTACTATGTGCTCAAGTTCAAATTATTTAGAAGAACAGGGAAGGAAAGGACCAAACTTGCAATCATTTGGTTAAGGAGACTTTGATACCATGTTGTGAACCAATTTTCCCAAAAGCTTAAGTTGTTTGGTAATAGCACATGAATGACTTTATTTACATCTCTTACAAGGATGAATCCTTGTTCTCATTTTCTTTGCTTTAATCTTCTTTTCTCTTCTAATAGAATCATCTTTTACGAAATAAAAGAAAATACTATTTTTCCAAATTGAAAGAAAAGATATGAAAATTTGGTGTCCAAGAACTTTGCTTTGGCTGGAAAATGGCTATGGCGTTGTAAAGAATCAATTCAACCCAAAAGCTCAAGCTGGTGAGTGAAGGTCCATCAATGGTTTATATACGTCTCTAACACGCCCCGTCACACAAGAGTTCACTGGGTTTGAAGGGTGGATATTGCACAGGTCACCTACCTGTGCTAAAAAATTCCTCGAGAGAAAATGGGGGGGGGGGGGGGGGGTGAGGATCGAATCCGTGATACCGAGACTCTGATGCCATGTAAAGAACCAATTCAACCCAAAAACTTAAGTTTTTGGCTGGGCATGAAGGGTGGATAATGCACAGGCCCACCTACCTGTGCTAAGAAATTCCACAAGAGAAAGTGTTTTTTTGGGGAAGAGGGGGTAGTGAGGATCGAACTTGTGACGCTTTTTGTAGAAAATCAGAATTCAAATATGTTTCCGTTTTTATTTCCTATTAATTAGGATTGATTATGATTGATTAGGATTGATTGTGATTGATTAGAATTGATTGTGATTAGGATTGATTAGTCATCGCTGAGTCATTCTTAGCGATTCTTTCTTGTATAAATACACACTCATGTAATTTATTCAATAATCAATATACAGAAACCTTTTTTCAATATGGTATCAAAGCAGGTTCGTTCCTACCCTAAATCAGCCACCTTCAAGGCTGAAATCATCCAAAAAATCACCCAAACACAATCCAACCTAAACCCATATCCCAATCCAACCTAAACCCAAATCCCAGAAACCATACCTACAGACCTCCAATCGAGAAGTACCATTCAACTCAGAAGGCTCCGACGAGTTGAACGCAGCCGGACCCGTCGCCATCAGACCGCCCACTCGCCTCCACGCGCCTCCACACGCGCCGCCATTCTCCGACGCGTGTAGTCCACGCGCAGCCTTCCCGGACTTTTTTTCCGGCGCGAGCTGCCCAGAACACCTCGTCGGCCTCTTCTGTCCCTGTTCCAGTGGTTAGATATAAAATCGGAGAAATTTTTTTTTTTGGGTCCACGATCAAACCTACACTTTCTATTCATGGCTTCCTCGAATCGTTCTTCTGCCTCCTTATCTGCCCCAAATTCTCAGTCCTCTGGAGACAACTTAGGTTTGCAGATCACTAATCACCGGTTGAACGGTAAGAATTTTCTGCAATGGTTTCAATCGGTTAAGTTGGTCATCCGGGCAAAGGGTAAGATGGGCTATCTCGAGGGAAAAATTAAGAAACCTACTGAGGATTCTCCTGATTATGACAATTGGGAGATTAATAATTCCTTGGTCATGGCTTGGCTGACTAATTCCATGGAACCACAGATTGGCCAAACCTATCTGTTCTTCGATATTGCCAAGGAAATTTGGGATGCTGTTCAAAAAAATTACTCAGATCTGGAGAATACCTCTCAAGTCTTTGAACTGAGAAATAAGTTGAGAGACTTTCGTCAAAGGGGTATGACTATTATTGAATATTTTACTGCACTAACAAATTTATGGTAGGAATTGGATCTTTATTATGCATCCGATCTTAAGGGATTGGAAGCTAATACCCAATTTAAAAACACTTGGAGAAGGAAAGACTGTATGATTTCCTTGTCGGACTCAACCGAGATCTCGATGAGGTTCGTGGTCGAATATTGGGGCAGCGACCGTTACCCTCACTTGCTGACGCCTTTGCTGAAGTTCGTAGAGAAGCCAGTAGACGGAGAGTTATGCTGGGAGAAAAGGAGTCGCTTGATAAGTCTGATAATATGTCTGCATTAGCTGCCAACCGTACCATTGACCGTTCCTCTGGAGAATCAAAACGGGATGGTCGTCCATGGTGCACCCACTGCAATAAAATTGGTCATACCCGTGAGAAATGTTGGGAAATCCACGGGAAACCTGCAAATTCGAAGCCCAAAGGACAAAATAAAGGTCGTGCATATCAGGTCTCTACTGATGACAAGGTTGATGAGCCTCATGCATCCTCTGACTCTGACGGCGTCTTTCTTAGCAAGACTCAGTTTGAACAACTTCAGAGACTTTTGACTCAACCTCCTAAGGCCACTAGTAATGTGGTCCAGCAAGGTACAACTTTCCATGTTGATAGTCAAAATCATAGGATCCTTGATTCTGGAGCCTCTGATCATATGACAGGTAATCTTGGCTTGTTTTGTTCATACACTCCATATTCTGAACCCTCTAGGGTCAAGATTGCCGATGGCAGTTTTCCCCAGATTGCGGGACACGGAACCATTAAACTTTCTGAGATGATTAATTTGACATTAGTTCTTTATGTTCCTTCTCTGGCTTGTAATCACATTTCCATAAGCAAGCTGACTTCTGAGTTGCATTGCTTTGCTAAATTCTTCCCACATGGTTGTGTTTTTCAGGAACAGGACTCGGAGAGGATGATTGACAGTGCTAGAGAGGATGGTGGACTTTACTACTTTGAGGAGGATGTGACTCATGAAGCTGTTTTCGTAGAAAAAAACTCTCTGTTTCCTTTTGATTCATGTAATGATGTTATGCTGTTGCACCGTAGGCTAGGCCATCCAAATTTTTTTATCTTCAGAAGTTGTTACCAAACTTATTTATTAATAAAAGTCCTAGTTTGTTTTCTTGTGATATTTGTCAACTTGCCAAGCATACTCGTGCTCATTATCCTTCTAAAGTTCACCATTACTCTTCCCCATTTTCCTTAATTCATAGTGACATATGGGGTCCAGCCCGTGTTAAAAATATTTCAGATACTCGATGGTTCATTACCTTCATTGATGACCATTCCCGAGTTTGTTGGGTATATCTTCTAAAGGACAAGTCCGATGCTGCATCCGTGTTTAAAAAATTTGATGCCATGGTTCAAACCCAATTCCAAGTTGCTATACAAATTCTTCGTACAGATAATGACAAAGAGTATTTTAACTCTATTCTTGGAGAATATCTTTCCCAACATGACATCCTTCACCAAAGCTCGTGTCCTGACACACCCCAACAAAACGGAGTTGCGGAAAGAAAAAACTGACATCTCCTTGAAGTTGCTCGGGCTCTTATGTTTACCACGAGTGTTCCTAAATATCTTTGGGGAGAGGCAGTTCTCACTGCCTCGTATCTGATAAATCGAATGCCATCTCGCATTCTAAAATTTCAGTCTCCTCTTTCTAGTCTTTTTCGTACCTTCCCTTCCTTCCGATGCGTCTCCTCTTTACCTCTCAAGTTATTTGGTTGCGTTGTATTTGTCCATATTCCCTCCCATCAACGGTCTAAGCTTGATCCTAAGTCTCTCCAGTGTCTTTATTGGTTATTCTCGTACTCAACGTGGCTATAACGTGTTATTCACCCTCTCTTCGTAAGGTCTTTGTCTCTATGGATGTCACCTTTTCTGAGAATGGCCCTTTCTTCCCCTTGACTTCTCTTCAGGGGGAGTCTATAGGAGTGGATGAAGATCAGTCATGGGAACCTACTGATGCCACAGTATTACCTCTACTTTTGGAAACAGGGGGAGCTACAAAATCCTCACCATCAGGAGCCTCCTCAAAATGGGGACAAGTTTATAGCAGGCGAAAGCCTCCTCAAAGTGTGAATAACCCAGAGCCTCTACACTGCCAGGATTCTGAACCATGTTCTAGTTCCAGTACCCCAACACTTGAGTGCCATGGTGAAAATGATCTACACTTGCCTATTGCTCTCAGGAAAGGTACTCGATCTTGTACTACTCATCCTATTTCTAATCATATTTCATATGGAAAGTTGTCCCCAGGGTTCCGTGCTTTCAATACTATGTTGGATAGTACAAAGATACCGAGAAATATACATGAGGCTCTCGATGATCAACAATGGAGGGATGCTGTCTTTGAAGAAATGAATGCTTTGAAAGAAATGGAACTTGGGAGATAGTGACCCTACCCAAGGGAAAACAGGCAAGTAGGATGCAAATGGGTGTTTACAATAAAATTCAATGCAGATAATAGCATCAACAAATATAAGGCAAGATTGGTTGCAAAGGGTTTCACTCAGACTCCTGGGATAGATTATCATGAGACTTTTGCTCCGGTTGCTAAAGTCAATACTATCCGAGTTCTCTTATCTCTTGCTGCCAACCTAGATTGGCCTCTGCAACAGTTAGATGTGAAGAATACATTCCTAAATGGTGACTTACATGAAGAAGTCTATATGGATCCTCCACCTGGTTTTGAAAAGGGAAGTGGATCAGTGTGTAAACTAAAAAAGTCTCTATATGGATTGAAACAGTCTCCCAGAGAATGGTTTGACAAATTCACACAAGCAGTCAAAAGAAGAAGCTTCATTCAAGCACAGACTGATCATATTCTCTTCCACAAACACCAAGGATGGTAAAATTGCTATTCTTATTGTATATGTAGATGATATAATTCTTACAGGTGATGATATTGAGGAATTGAACACCTTGAAGAAATTTCTAGCAGCTCAATTTGAACTCAAAGATCTTGGCACTCTCAAATATTTCCTTGGTATGGAAGTTGCTAGGAGCAAAACAGGCATCACTCTCACACAAAAGAAATATGTTCTAGATCTTTTGTTGGAAACAGGAATGTTAGGGTGTAAGCCTTCTGAGACACCTATGGAACCTAATACCAAGTTAGGTATTGAAGATGAGAATGAGGTGGATAAAGAACAATATCAACGATTGGTTGGTAAACTAATTTACTTATCTCATAGGCGTCCTAACATTGCCTTTGCGGTGAGTATGATTAGTCAATTCATGCACTCACCCAAGGAGAAGCATCTTAGTGCAGTCTATAGGGTGCTTAGATACCTCAAGAACACTCCAGGAAGAGGATTATTCTTTAAAAAGGGGTATAAAAGGACAATTGAAATCTACACTGATGCAGATTGGGTAGGCTCATCAGTAGACAGGAGATCTACCTCAGGCTATTGCACCTATGTGGGGGGAAATCTTGTTACTTGGAGAAGCAAAAAGCAAACAGTGGTTGCAAGAAGTAGTGCTGATGCAGAATTTCGAGCTTTAGCTCATGGAGTTTGTGAAGGAATCTGGTTGAGAAGACTTCTTCAAGAGTTGATGTAACACCCCAAATTCTAACAATTTATAATAGCATAAATAAATTCAATAATTTTATAAATAACAGTGGAAGTTCAAAATAATCGAATTTAGGAAGTGTTACCGCCGCACCTGTACAGGGACAAGTGCAAGGCTAACTCTATTACATTCAAATAAAAATCTAAGACTACACTGATTTACTGAAAATCTGCTCCCCCGCAGCCGCAGGATCATTGCAGTCAACAAACACAAAAGTCAGCAAAACTGGTAATCCCAATCAAAATACAAAAATAAATAAATAAATAAATAAATAAATAGAACTCATAATAATTAAATCAAGTAATATAACTCAAAAATTCAAATCAAGTATCAACTCGTTATTAATTATATTAATCTTTATTTAGTCCATTTATTGTATTTAGTAAGGGTAATTTATCAACTAACATATTCAACACAACATTAATCATAATATTACATAAATGGTAATATTCACAACTCAATGACATTCTTCATAATCAAATCAAATAACATTTCATTATTAATCATGTTTAAGTTCATTGTACTTAGTGGGAAGAGAACCATGGTAGACCCGGGAAATAACCACGGTTGCTAGTCTACCCCGTGACCCGGGAAATAACCACGGTTGCCAGTCACGTATCATAAAAATTGGCCATCATCAAAATATCAAATCCTAGTGTGAACACCTCTTCCCAAAGTTGCTACTAGTACCCCGGGAAATAACCACTGTTGCCAGATACCACTTTGGGAAGAACGGAAACATCATTGTCATATCAAATAAATATCAAAGGCATAAAGCCCAAAGGTTGTGTTCATCACTTTGGGAGGTACCATCCCAAAGCTATCCTCCCACTATTATTTATTACAATCACACACAATCAATTAAATCTTTTCACGATTCTCATAATTGTCAAATAGTTTTCATGATTTCCACATCAATTTAATCAAGAGTATATTTCTCATAATTGTCAAATAGTTTTCATGATTTCCACATCAATTTAATCAAGAGTATATTTCCAAATTCAATCTTTCAATGATATCATAATTTCCAAATCCGTTATCCAACAATACATAATTTTCACATTTAACATCTACTAGAGTAAAACACAAATCCAATCATCATATCAAAATTCAAAGGGTAAAACCCAAATCCAATCATCATATCATAATTTTTCCAAATCAGAATTCAAATATTCACATCTATTAGAGTAAAGCCAAAATCTAATAATTAATCCAATTAATTTCTAGAGGTTAAAATAATTTAATTTAAATACCCTAAGGGTTACATATAATATATGAAAACATCTTAAAATTTTCTAAGGATTAGGATTACATATATCAAACATATAACTACCTAAAGAATAGGACACACCCAATAAAAATTCATACACAACAAATCCTCAACCACCTAGAGATTAGGATTACATCCAAGTTTTATATAAAAGAAATAACCTACGAATAGGATTACATATACCAAAATTCATATCAATATAATCTATGACTCTCTAGGGATTAGGATTACCTGGTCTCTGTTTTCGCTAGCTTCTAGAAGAAAGAGAATAATTTGGGGCAGAGAACCGGTTGGTAACCAGAAGAATATAAAAATAAAATAAAATAAATTTTTGAAGTAAGAAGAAATAGAGTAGCAGAGGAGAAATGTTGAATAGTGAATTGGTTTGGTTAAGCTAGGCCTCTATTTATAGCTGAAGGTTTAGGCTCGGATATGGGTTTCGTGCATTTATTTCCTTTTTCTTTATTGATATATTTGACTCAGATATTGGCTTCATACATTACTGACTCAATGCTGACTCATCATATCTAAACAATTTATGTTTGTTGACTCATCATAATCCAATCAAACATTACCAATCAAATAATCAAACATTAAAGCATAATGATCAATTAAATAATCACAATTTATCACCCATTATTATTATTACTAATTTATAATTTATTAGTATTATTAATTTATTGTATTATAAATTAGTATTATTTTCCTGGGATATTACAGTTGAAGATTTTATATTCCCTACCAATAAAACTATATTGTGACAACAAGGCAACTGTTAGCATTGCTCAAAATCCTGTGCATCATGATCGAACAAAGCACGTGGAAGTTGATCGTCACTTCATCAAAGAAAAATTAGATGATGGAAGTGTGCGTATGATATATGTTCCAACCAAAGAGCGAACTGCAGATATCCTTACCAAGGGTCTACACCGTTCAACATTCGAAGACTTGATTGGCAAGTTGGGAATGATCAACATTTACCTCCCAACTTGAGGGGGAGTGTAGAAAATCAGAAGTCAAATATGTTTCCTTTTTTATTTCCTATTAATTAGGATTGATTGTGATTGATTAGAATTGATTGTGATTAGGGTTGATTAGTCATCGCTGAGTCATTCTTAGCGATTCTTTCTTGTATAAATACACACTCATGTAATTTATTCAATAATCAATATACAGAAACCTTTTTTCAATACTTTTGATACCATGTAAAGAACCAATTCAACCCAAAAGTTTAAGCTGGTGGGTGAGGTTACTTTAATAGTTTTATATATCTCTAACACACCCCCTCACTAGAGAGTCCATTGGGCTCTCTTGTGAGGGGGCGTGTTAGAGTATAATATAAACTATTAAAAAGGCCCTCACCCAATAGCTTAAGCTTTTGGGTTGATTTGATTCTTTACAGGCGCTATCTTCATTCTATATGGTTCTAAGCACAAGATCTTTAAGAGCAAATATGGTCAACAAGACAATTGTAGAATAGAATGCAAACACCTTGTTGTCTGCCACTCATTTCAATTCCTGGAAATTTATGTCTATTCTAGGCCTCACGTGGGAGTAATCCTTGTATCTAAATTTTTGGGAATCTTTAAATGAACATTTTCCTTTTCTAGATGCCATTATATCAGTTGTCTATCCGAAATTTCTGTTATTCAGGATACCATTAATTCTCAGAGTACCCATGTTAGGATTCTAGAGCTTAGAGAATCCCAATTGACGGCAAAATGCAAACAGAATAGAATGTAGAAGAGACAAAAATGGAGAATTGAAGAAAGAATGGTGAATCTGATGTTGAAGAATGAATGAACTAGGAGATTACTCCTTCACAAGAGTCTACCCTTCCCAACTGAGTTCCAGGACTTGGTTCTGCTAACAATCTGATCGAGGGTCTTCTCTGCTCTGCTTTCCCTCCATTTAACCACCCAACTAAAATAATTGCCATCTTACTAACAACCCTGTTTAACTGTCTTAATCTCTTAATTGTTTTTTTTATCTGCAAACATACACTTAACAAGTGTATGTTTAATAACCCCCATTTTCTCCTTTCTTTTCAATTATTAAAAAGACAGACCATGGGGATTTCAGGTAAAAGGTACAAAATGAAAAAAATTCCCTTCCTATAGTAGTCTACGTAACACTAGCTAATTTAGTAAAATTTATACCTTACTGAAAAAGGGAAGAAAATTTTGCTGGCTGTAGTGCTGTATTTTTGTTCGTAAGTTTTTGGTCAACAGTATTATTGTCACTCTTTACAACAGAATGCAACCGTAAAAAGAAATTTGAGGCTTCTTGATGCTCTTTCATGGATTAAAATACCTTTTATGTTGTATAACCTGATATTGAAGGTTTAATACTGAAGAACCAATATTTGATCAATCTCGGCTTATTTGGTTGTCTTCTATCTCTAATTTTGAGAAGTTAAGGGTCTCTCTTTCTCTCTCTCTGACTGGAAAAAAATCACAAGAATCTAGAATACATCTCTAAAAGCTAAAAAAGCATATGATCTTTACAGCACAAAAACATAGGCTTATATAAAACATGTGATCAAAATTTCCCCTTGCTATTGTCCCCTGATCCAAGAATTTGTGCCTCATCACATGCTTTTTCGGGATGACATAATCCTAGTGGAAGAGTTGAGAGGGAAATAAGTGGAAAACTAGAATTGTGGAGTGAAGCTTTGGAATTACATGGTTTTAGGTTAAAGTGTAAGTGAAATTGTTATGAACCAGCGAATGAGAACAGAGAAAATGTATGGAATATAGAAAGAAAATGGAGCAATTGTATTATTGATGACTGAAACACAAACAAAAAAAGGTGAAAATTCTTCTCCAAGGGTTTCCCCTTCACACAGTTTCCCCTTTCACAATTCTCATACCTAAGTTCTCGAATGCTATCTCCTATATAATTTTTTGCTATTTATCCCCTTTAATTTATAGATTCTAACTATAACTACCTTACAAATATCAACTACCTAATAGATATCCAACTGTCTAACTCTGACTCCTTTCTCTTTTATTCTTCTGGGTCCTAGCTATACCATTCCCTTGAAGTTCAACCTTCTTCCCAAGGTTGGAATTGGGAAACTGCATGCTGATTGTCTCTCTCTTAAGCCTCTACTTGCACATTTCCCTGTTTTCATCCAATTGCTTGTCTTCCCCGAAAGTTGTGACCCACGTGGTCTACTCGAGCATTATAAATCACAGTTGCATGTACTTAAAATCAATTTTTCAGAAATGTTTTTGCACCATACATCATACACACGGTACATTATTAAAAATGTAATTGTATTACATCCCTGGAATCCAAATTCAGAGAAAATCTGTAACAATGGGCAAATTGCAGTGATCTGTGTATAAAATACTTATATATTAGATGATGGATCCAACAGTTCAACAGGTATTCCCTCTTCTTCATGGAGCATTCTCCTCCTCTGAGAGTTATTCTCAGCCAATAATTTCCTAATCAGAAATTCCCTATCTACTCCTAATTGAGGAATAATTATCTGATTATACAATAATAACTGCATGTAACTGTCTGATTACATACAATTTCCTAATTAACACACTAATTCACCCACATAACTAATTAACTCCTTAGTTTTCTGTTGTCCTCAGCCTTCTAATATAAACTGAAAGGTTTAGAACTACTAATTTCCTTATACATATCTCATTCCCTCTTGTATAGGTTATCAGACTGATTTCCAGTACTGTAGACTTAAAAGATTCATTGATTTGTTCCCACAATATATCGTGGCAATAATCTCAGCCAGGGGAAATAGGGGGCTGCCTAGCTAGTGAAAGCTATTACTCTCTAGGTTTTAAGCTGCACCAAATTTTCTGTCTTCTGTTTTCTGTTTTTTTATTATCATTCAAATTTGGGTCTAGACTGATTGCCTCTTATTGATGCTACAATTAATATATATTTTTTGGATTCTTGTCCTTTTTGCTCTGGAACCAGGTTGGATTATACATCGCCCTGTACTTGCTTGCATTTTACCAATGCACTTCAATTCTAAAGTTTACTTCTTGTTTCATTACCTCTTGCAGGCTGCATTTAGAGCTCTTGCTGGAAAAGGGTACCAGACGCTGCAGAGTCTGCTCTTGGATTTTTGCCAATGGCATTCAAGTAAAAGCCTTTTAGATGCTTTGCTTGACATGCTTGTTGATGGTAAATTTGATATCAAGATGAGTCCTATGATAAAGGTAATTACTAGTAAATAGTTTTGAAAAATTGTTTGATCCACTTGCAATGTTTCATTTTCTATTTCAAGGAACTGAAGAAAGTGGCATTTAGTGCATGCAGATGCTACATCTTATTTAGTACTATTAAATCTTCTTTAACAAATCTTATTTTACTGTTTCCTTATTTTTCTGCTTTTCTGTTTTTAATTTCAGAATGAAGATGTAATAATATTGTATCTGATTGTACTGCAAAAGGTTTGCAATCCATTTCCCCTAACTTTTTCCTTACCAATTGTTATTTTTCTTGATAATTATCTTAGTATTTACTAAACTTTGTTTTGAGAAAATAATGCCATCTTTTTTATTGTTTGCTATCTTGTGGTCGGGCAGAGCAGTGAGTCGTTGCAGCATCATGGGCTAGACGTATTTCAGCAACTGCTAAGAGATTCAATTTCTAATAGAGCTTCTTGTGTCGGAGCAGGAATGCTTGATTTTCTTCTTAATTGGTTTTCTCTAGAAGATAATGACAGTGTGATATTTCAGATTGCCCAATTAATTCAAGCCATTGGTGGTCATAGCATATCAGGGAAGGACATCCGCAAAATCTTTGCTCTACTCCGAAGCGAGAAAGTTGGGATGAGGAGGCAGTACTGCTCTGTTTTGTTAACAAGTCTCTTGTCAATGCTACATGAGAAGGGGCCAACTGCCTTTTTTGATTTTGATGGGATTGATTCTGTAAGTCCTGAGGCCATTATAGACATATCTCTAGAACTCCCGGTTCTTCTTTAGTTACTATTTGAAGTATTTTGCATCAGCAGTACTTTTTCTTCCATCCTGTATATATGCTAATGCAGGGTGTATATTATAATTCTATGGTGTCACTAACTTACATCAGGAAGAATAGAAGAATCATTTGGATTATGAACTCTTTTTATTAATAAAGTTAATAGAAGAGAGAGAACAAAAGGGGAGGATATATATCCTCAAGAACTGCTTACAGAGAAGACTACCAATAAGAAATAAATAGAAGGAAATCATTAGCTCAGAAGAGCTATCCAATCCCTTTGCATTTTACAAAGTTAATGAGGGAATATCCCATTCCTCCAATTAAAAAAGGGCTTTTATTTGTAATGAAGCCCAAAAAACTAGTTTGTCCACAGAGACTGTAAAAGCTCGCATTGCTGCTTAAACGTTATGGCATCATGTTCTACCTTCGGACCTCAATCACCTGCAAAATATGCTCATGCCTCAACTGAATCTATTTTCCTTGCTGTTCCTGAATGTCTGAAACCATGGAAATGGGAGGTCCACAAATTCTCCTAAGGTAGCTGGTATGCCTACTGCTTCCAAAAAATAATAAAATGCATATTACAAAGTTGCTAGGCAATTTCAGTATTTAAATGGTGGCTATGAATCTCCGCTGTGAGACACATCAAACAAATGCTAGGGGATACAAGTGTACAACCTGATATGGTCTGCTTGCCGGTGTATCATATTTTTTATTTTAAGTCATAATTCATACACACTAAACTAATTTTAACTTTGGCAGGAGTTTTGGTCTTTTGTGACAGAATTAGCAGGGACTAGATTCTGGCTAGAAGGAGTTTAAATCAAATAACGGGAAAAACTTATCTGAGCTATTAAGGAAGAAACAAGTAATCCATTAAATCCAACAAAGGTCACTTCTTGGAAGCCTTGTTAGAGATATATAAAACTATTTATGTTTCTTCACCCAATAGCATAAGCTTATAGGAAAGTTGGTTCTTGGTATCAAAGTTTCTATGACCAATTGGTTTAGAGTTCGATCCTTGTTGTCCCACATTCTTCTAATACAAAACTAAATTTCACCACTAGGGAAATGAGCCTGTGTATTATGCACGTTCCAAAGCCCAAAGGGGTCATGCGTGAAGGGCTGTGTTACTGATATAATAAAATCATTTATCTGTTTTCACCCAACAGCCTAAGCTTTTGGGAGAGTTGGTTCATGACAAACCTCTTTACTTGAACTGATGAATATATTAAGGAGTGAATATAGTTGGAACTTCTGTTATTGGGGTTGAGTGGGTTATGACCATTCTATTATCTTTTATAGAAGTCATGCCAATACAATCAGAACTGGCTATGCCAAATCTTAACGAGCAGCTGACAGAAATGCTACCTAACCATGTCAATCTTCACATTTATGTGGCATTGTATTATCTTGACTTAATTGTGAACTATGAATCTGAATTCAGACATGGATTCAAAATAATTTTTGAATAGTTCTTAATGAGCTCCAAGTTAAATTACAAATACTCTTGGATGTACGATACCGTATACTGTTTGTTAAAGTACATTTTTTTGTTTCCTTGCTTGTAAATTTTTTATTGCCAAATGTAATACTGGTGCTTCATTCTTGTATGTGATTTATTATCTCATTCTTTTCAAATCCTTGTAGGGTATCATTCTTAAAACACCTCTGCAGTGGCCTCTCAATAAGGGCTTTTCTTTTTCCTGTTGGCTCAGGATTGAGAACTTCCCTAGAAGTGGAACAATGGGTCTTTTCAGTTTTCTTACCGAAAATGGAAGAGGTTCCTTGGCTGTGCTTACAAGGGAGAAGCTCACTTTTGAGGTAGGAAAATGAATCTTCTGAAAAATTTCTTCTTTTGCTCAAGTTATGCATTGTTCCTTGTTAAGGTTCTTTGTGTTGCTTTAGTTGGCCTTACCTTCAATACATTCTGTTTTTGTTTTGCCTGTCTCTTGCAGTCAATTAACCTGAAGAAACAGCGTGTGGACTTGCGTGTTAATTTAGTCAGGAGGAGATGGCATTTTCTTTGCATTACTCATAGCATTGGAAGAGCATTTTCTGGGGGTAGCTTGTTGAGATGTTACTTGGATGGTGATCTTGTCTCATCTGAAAGATGCAGGTTCAAACCGTGATAATTCTTTATTTGTGTGATTAACTGCTAAATTGCTTATTGTGACTCTGACTTGATTTACATGCTTTGTTTGTTCAGGTATGCAAAAGTCAGTGAATCATTAACAAGTTGCATGATTGGTGCAAAACTTAAGATGCCTCACTATGAAGACAGTGCGCTCATGTTTGAATCTATCCGAGATTCATGCCCATTTTTCGGCCAAATTGGTCCTGTTTATTTATTTAACGATGCCATTTCAGTTGAACAAGTACAAAGTATCTACTCTCTTGGACCAAGTTATATGTATTCGTTCCTTGATAATGAAGCTTCACCAATTTCTGGTGACAAACGACCAAGTGGGATTCTTGATGTCAAGGATGGTCTTGCATCAAGAATTATCTTTGGACTCAATGCCCAGGTCCTTAATTTTTTTCCTCTCTATATTCCTCTACATACATATGTATTTATTATTTGTTTGTTTTCATATAAGAGGCATGTTTGGGCCATATTTCATCTAAGTGTGGACTCTAGCAAGTTTATTATTTTTTTCAGGCAAGTGTTGGCAGAATGTTGTTTAATGTTTCACCCATAATGAGTCATGCATTGGATAAGAATTCTTTTGAAGCAGCTGTAATTGGTGGGACTCAGTTATGTTCAAGACGCTTGCTGCAGCAGATAATATACTGCGTTGGTGGTGTATCTGTGTTTTTCCCTCTTATTACCCAGTGTTGTAAATTTAAAAATGAAGAAGTTGGAGAATCTGAAAAGGTGCCACTAGCACAGGAGATGAGGCAGTGCGTAACAACTGAAGTTATTGAGCTTATTGCCTCTCTTTTAGATGATAATTTAGCAAATCAACAGCAGATGCATATTGTGTCTGGATTTTCTGTCCTAGGATTCTTGTTACAATCAGTTTCTCCAAGACAACTTAATTTGGAAACTCTTTCTGCTTTGAAGCATCTTTTTAATGTTGTTTCCAATTCTGGTATATAATTTTATCCCATTTCTTCTACATCCATTTTTCATTTGATGATATTTTCTTTTGCCGTATCTTTGCTTTTTAATTCATTTTCAATGTTCCTCAGGATTGGCTGAGCTGCTTGCAAAAGAGGCGATATCTAGCATATTTCTTAATCCTCTTATCTGGGTTTACACAATTTATAAGGTGCAACGTGAACTATACATGTTTCTGATCCAGCAATTTGACAATGATCCTAGATTACTAAAGAGTCTATGCCGGCTTCCACGTGTCCTTGATATAATTCACCAATTCTATTGTTATAATGTAAAGTCTCGATTATTAATTGGAAGTAACCCTCTTCAACATTCTGCTAGCAAACAAGTTATTGGCGAAAGTCCTAGTAAAGAAGAAATGCATAAGATCCGTCTGCTTTTGTTAAGTCTTGGTGAAATGAGTCTCAGGTACGGTTTCTTCTGCTTTATTAGTTTCTATGTTCAGAACTTTATGTTTACTTCCATCTTTCCCCTTTACACTAAATATCAGTGTTAGGAAAACCGGTCTGGCCCGCCGGTCTGACCGATTACCGGACCTCCAACCGGTTTGGTTCAAATATTGGATTGGACATTGGTAATACATTTGACCTTGTATGAAACTGGTATTGAACCAGCACCGGTTTTATAGAATTTTGTGCCAAATGCTTGGAAAGTAACATTGTTGGGATTCGAACCTAGACCATGCGGATGCTTACGACGCATACCCTTAGACCAAATCTATTTGTTAGTTATAATGCCTATAATTTTATATTTATTATATATCATTATATATATTTAATTCAAGCGGTTGAAGCAATAACCCACTGGTTGAACCGGTGATCTATTGACCCAATATCCCGACCGAGTTAATAACCTGTTTGAGTTTGATAACATTGCTAAATATTCACTTTAGTGTATTCCTACTCTATATAATCTCTCTTATTTTTTCTTTCCAAATTTTTTGGGAATATGCAGGCAGAACATTGCTGCTGGAGACATAAAAGCTCTCATAGCATTTTTTGAGACAAGTCAGGATATGACCTGTATTGAAGATGTCTTACACATGGTTATTCGTGCTGTTTCCCAGAAATTATTACTTGCTTCTTTCCTTGAACAAGTTAATATCATTAGTGGTTGTCAGGTTTTTGTCAATCTTCTCCAGAGGTATGTCACACTTAGCATTCTTTACATGAATTTTACAGAAAGGAAAAATGAATTTGAAATCAACTTTAAACTGCACATATTTATGGACAACATTGTCGTTGGAGTTATCTTTTCCTCCTTCCTTTTTGCCTTTTCAACAATTTATGTTGCTTGGGTCCCACCTTTATCTTGTTCTTCCAATAAAGCATGTTTATTCATGAAACTGTGGCTGAGCTAGTTAATGTTAAAAGACCTTTTTTCATTCAGCATTTTGTTTATTTTCACTATTTTGTGACATTGACAGCTTAGAGATGGACACAACTCTAAGGCCTACATAAAATACTTTTTGAACAATTTGTAACTGTTTGTCGTCAAGAAATATATGTTAACCATTCACGAAGCATATATGGTGGCTTCCTCTTCCAGTAGTCGCTGATTGTTAACAGGTATATTAATCATTTAACCAATATGTAAAAAAGGGTCATAGTGCCAAGTTAAAAAGATTCTAAACCAACAAAACTCCAAAAAAGGTCATAGTGAATTTTTAGGATGTTTGGAGTACCTTGTAAGTGAGTAAAAGGAAAATCAACACTTTTTGGGAAGGATTGGGTGTGTTCCCTCGGTTGTGGCTGTTCAAGGACTGATAAGTTCAGAGCACATGGAGTTGATTCTAGGGATGGCGCTCGGCAAGGTTGTAGATTGGAGGTCTCTGAATTGAATGGGAGTTGTTTGGCTAGGTGGGTCTCAGCCTTCGTCGCTGGGACCTGTTTGGCAGAGGAGAAACGGTGTAGAAAGTATGAAGAGTGAAGAAAGAAAGAAACCAAGAACTTTCCTAACCCTGATGGCTGGAAAAGAACCTAGCTCTTTATACCATGTTCAAGTGAATTTTGTGAATGGCTTGAAGAAATTACCTCAGCCCTATACATCGCATATAGGATTTACAATAACTAATAAAAAAAGGAAATATAAAGAATCAATTCAACCCAAAAGCTTAAGCTATTGGGTGAGGTTAGATTAATGGTTTTATATATCTCAACACGTCCTCTCACACGAGAGCCCACTGGGCTTGAAGGATGGATAATGCATAGACCCACCTACCTATGCTAAGAAAATTCCACAAGAGAAAGTGGGGAGGCGGTAAGGATCGAACCCGGGACACGAGGTTCTGATACCATGAAAAGAACCAATTCAACCCCAAAGCTTAAGCTGTTGGGTGAGGCTACATTAATGGTTTTATATATCTCAACATGAAACAAGGAAACTACAAAATAAAGCCAAATCTGAACAAATCTAGCTAATTAATTACAGATACACAATCCCTAAAATTATGGGTTCTATTTCCTAAAATAGAAGATATTGTAAAAAGATTATTCATCAGGGGCTTTTGGCGGTGTAGAGAGAGTAGAGACAAAAATTATGCTGTAATAGGATGATTCGAACCATACTTATTAATCTTGGATAGCGGTTGACCTTCCAAATTGCTATAGCACTATAGCGGGTAGCGCTGCAACGCTACTATGCAAAGTGTACCTAAGTGATACACTAAATTGTACTCCACAAATATAGAACTTAAAATATGAAAATGTGACATAAAAAACAAATTTGAAGGATCTCAAACTCACATAAATGATTTCAAACATTAAAATTCAAATCATAAGCAAGTTGAAGGAATTAAAGTCTCAAATAATGTAACACAACAAAATAAAGTGGCAAAATTAGTCAAAATTCAAACTGCCACTTAAGTGAAATGTCAAAATCAAAGAACTTGAGGAACTAATCATAATTGAAATCATGAACATCCAAATCTTCATCTTCACTACTTTCACTTGTATCAAGTTGTAAATCTCTTCCTTCTACGACGAGAACACTTTTGCAGAAACTACTGTAGCAGCGCAATAGCGTCGCGATTCAGGCTCAATAGCGGCCGCTACATCCGCTACACTTCACCTGATTGTCGCGGCGCGGTTTGTGGCGGCCGGCCGCTGCACCGCAATGCAATTTTGCTATAGCTTGCTAAAGCGGGGCTATTCACAAGTATGATCCGAACAACACAACATACTAATGTATATATAAATCGCTTCAAGGTTGTTAGTATCGCACGATACGCGATACGTATCGTGCGATATGATACGATACACCAGAAAAACGATCCCAATCGCATCCCTGAATCGTTTATGGTCAGAATTGTAACAAAGAATCGTTTAAATCGTACGATCCAGTTGCGAATCGTGAATCGCTACAAATTTGCGATTCAGGTTTAAAAAAAAAAAAACCAACGGTCGCTGAAGTTGAAAAGATTAAAAACGTAATCTGAAGAGTTGTTTTGCTTCAGAAAAATTTGGGATTTAAAATCCCATTTGAATCTCATATAATAACAAACAACAAAACTGAGAAAGAACAAAAAGGAAAACAAAACAAAAAACAGAGAGGATGAGAGTTTTTATATAGAAGATCAAGAAGAGGCTTTGAAGGTTCTTGAAGGTGGGAGACTCCTCGTTGCAGAGAGTTGAAATCGGAGAAGAAGCGCAGTTGGAGACTCCTCGTTGCAGAGCCAGAGAGTTGAAGGCCGAAGGCTGAAAACGGAGAGTATAGTACGATATTCGTTTAAAACTCTTCGGTCTGCACTATTTCAGCTTCTCATCTATAAGAATTTCAGCTTTTCACTATTTCAGCTTTTAAAACTCTTCGGTCTTTCAAATATATTAAAATATTACAAAATATCTCTGGGCAGCTGTCGTGTTGTGGCTGTGGGTATGGTAATGAGTCATGTAAATCAGTAAATGTGTAATACATGTCTCTCAGAAGAAGCTTTTTAGAATATTAAAAATCTAAGCTTTAGTGGTGTCTTGTCAACTTTGGGTAATGGGTATATTGGTATTTGGGTTTTTTTTAATTTGGATTTATATTATATTATACATTTTTTAGTTATTTTTTTTAGTTATTTTTTAGTTATTTTTAATTTGTTTCTGAATCTTACGATTCGATACGATTCACGATTCACGATACTAAAAAACAGCCGAACGATTCACGATACGAATTGCGATTCAACAACCTTGAATCGCTTAAACTATGAAAAAATAAGTGTTTCTTTGTCTATAAAGAAATTACAAAAGATAATATTATTGTTGTCGAAAAATTTTAGGTTCAACTTATAAATATATTGGAGGTTACATGAATAGTTATATGAAATTAGTATATATCTGGTTCTTATGCCACCTTGTATTTTTTTGGTTTGTCCTAGGGAATCTGAGTCTATCAGATTGCTGAGCTTACAGTTCATAGGGAGGCTTTTGGTTGGCCTACCATCTGAGAAGAAGGGGTCAAGATTCTTCAATCTCCCAATGGGAAGATCCAGATCTCTTTTAGAAAGCCAAAGGAAAACCAGAATGCAACCGATTTTCTTAGCTATATCTGATAGACTGTTCAGCTTTCCACAGACAGATAATCTATGTGCTACTTTATTTGATGTTCTTCTTGGTGGTGCTAGCCCCAAACAGGTAATGTCATATTTGGACCACTTTCTTATGGCTTTTTCCGTGTTGGTTCAATTTTCATGCTGGCAATAGTCATTTGTGGAATGGCAGTACAAAGCTTAAGTTGTGTGCTTGGTAATGGGTTTAAGTAAACTAAGTTGCCAAGACAGAGTAAATTAGTCACATTACAATGCATATTTGATGGTAACTTGTTGGCAATCATTAAAGGAAATTGTGGTTTACAGGTTTTACAAAGACACAACCACCTTGAGAGGGCGAGAGGCAAGGGCAGTAGTTCTCATTTTTTACTTCCCCAGATGTTGCCTCTGATTTTCAGATATCTGTCTGGTTGTGAGGATCCATCTGCAAGAATAAAAATAACCAGAGATTTACTTGACCTTCTTGATTCAAATCCTTCAAATATCGAAGCTTTTATGGTATGACTTTTGTAAGTTCATCTTTTTTGTTAACAGTTGATGAGTTATTTTATAATTGATGATATTGTTAATAGGAATATGGGTGGAATGCCTGGTTAACATCATCTCTAAAGCTTGATGTGTTAAAAGACTACAGTGCCAAGTTACATAATCAAGGTGACAGTGGGATGGATGAGCTGCTCTCGGTGAGGAATTTGTTTTCTCTAGTCCTCTGCCACTATTTGCATTCTGTTAAAGGTGGTTGGCAACAGTTGGAAGAGACAGTGAATTTTCTTATGCACTCTGAGGAAGTATGTTGGGTATCTAACTAGACTTGACGTTATACATTTCAATGATACAAAATGTGTTTATGAGAGTTATTCTAGTTTGGTTTTTATGGTCAGCATATATCATTTTATATTCAATTGATGGTTTTGTTTCAAAACTTTTCTTTGTAGGGTGACAATTCATATAGATTTTTCCTTCGTGATATATATGAGGATTTGATTCAGAATATGGTGGAGCTGTCATCTGCGGAAAATATTTTCATGTCACAACCCTGTCGAGATAATACATTGTACCTTCTGAGATTGATTGATGAAATGCTGATCTCTGAAATTGATAAAGCACTCCCGGTATTGGGTTTACCTGCAATTTTTATTTATGAATTATTCATTTTTTTCTTCATAAAATTTAATATTATGAGGAAAGTAAGTTGAATGCATGGAGGATGAGATATCCTTATAAAAACATTAAAAAATTAAAGGTGGATATCAGTGCAACAGAGTACTTGAATTTCAATTAAACAGCTGTTTTCTCAGCATTGTACAAATGCCAACAGAACTTTTGTATCTCATAAGCTAGGCATGCTAGGACTTCTGCTTGATGTATTGGCACTCTACTCAACAATATTCACAGCTGACCCACATGAACAGTATGCCACTACATCGAACTCCTCTAATTTCTTCCTAATCATTATACAGCTACAATAAAAAGATGTTTCTAACGGGGGGAAAGATGACCAAAAATAATAAAGGGTCCTGCTCCAAATGTTTCAAGTTGAGTGATGAGACCTTGGGATGCACCACTCCAAAAGCTAGCTCAAAGAGTGGGAGTGTCCAAAGCCTTATAAACCCCACATTAGTTGCCCATACAACCAATGTGGGACTCCAAGTCCCATACCTTGCAAATGGAACTCCAACATTCCACCACGCTTCCCTAGTGCTTGCCCCCACGCACAACTCCATGTGATGGATGCTCTGATACCATTTGATGAGGCCTTGGGATGCATCACCTCAAAAGCTAGCTCAAAGGGTAGGAGTGCCCAAAGCCTTATAAACCCCACATTAGTTGCCCATACAACCAATGTGGGACTCCAAGTCCCATACCTTGCAAATGGAACCCCAACATTCCACCACGCTTCCCTAGTGTGTGCCCCCACGCACAACTCCACGTGATGGATGCTCTGATACCATTTGATGAGACCTTGGGATACACCACCCCAAAAGCTAGCTCAAAGAGTGGGAGCGTGCAAAGCCTTATAAACCCCACATTAATTTCCCATACAACCAATGTGGGACTCCAAGTCCCATACCTTGCAAATGGAACCCCAACATTCCTGAATACAACCAATGTGGGACTCCAAGTCCCATACTTTGCAAATGGAACCCCAACATTCCTGGATTTATAAGGCTTTGGGCACTCCCACTCTTTGAGCTAGCTTTTGGGGTGGTGCATCCCAAGGTCTCATCAAATGGTATCAGAGCATCCATCACGTGGAGTTGTGCGTGGGGCACGCACTAGGGAAGCGTGGTGGAATGTTGGGGTTCCAGTTGCAAGGTATGAGACTTGGAGTCCTACATTGGTTGTATGGGCAACTAATGTGGGGTTTATAAGACCTTGGGCACTCCCACCCTTTGAGCTAACTTTTGGGGTGGTGCATCCCAAGGTCTCATCATTGAGAAACGATGTTGAAACAAGCTTTTTTCAAACTTCATTATATATCACTCAGAGATCAGGAGATAATAGTCTATGAGGCCTTTGAGCCTGCTACTAGATAATGTTATATGTTTAATATTATTTAGGAGATAATTAGGTGTTGTATCATGCTTTGTGTATATATATAAATTTTGAGCACTTATTACAATATTCAAAAATTGATAGTCTTTTGTTGAAGATTTGCTAATTTTTTTCCCTTACAGTTCCTTGGAAGTGATTTGGATTTTCACCTTGATTTGGAAATGGAATGTCAGAAGGAGTACAGCTCTGCCTTAAAAGAAGTGTTGATAGGAGAAGCTGATGAGCAAACATCTAGGTATTAAAATGCTGAACCCTGCTTTCCCCTTCCTTCTCCTGGCACTACCTACAACAATAAGAACAAATAGCTAATTGATGCTTGCAATAGCACTATTTACAATTTGGTCTTGTACACTTTCAGAAAATCACAGAATTTTAAGCAGCCAATACTAAATGATGATACAATTGAAGAGAAGTGGTGGAATCTATATGACAAATTGTGGGTTATTATTAGCAAGATGAATGGTAAAGGACCCAGCAACATGTTACCCAAGTCATCGTCAATCGCAGGACCATCTCTTGGTCAAAGGGCACGTGGTTTAGTTGAGTCATTAAACATTCCTGCTGCTGAAGTGGCTGCAGTTGTTGTATCAGGAGGGATCAGCTCTGCTTTGACTGCAAAACCTAACAAAAATGTTGATAAAGCTATGGTTTTACGAGGAGAGAGGTGCCCTAGAATTATTTATCGCCTTGTTATTCTGTATGTGTGTAAATCCTCCCTTGAAAGGGCATCGCGGTGTGTCCAACAGTTCACCTCACTTTTACCTAGCCTTTTAACTGCTGATGATGAGCAAAGCAAGAGCAGACTGCAACTTGTTATCTGGTAATATTTATACTTCTACATAATAACAAGTTTATAAATTTGTAAGTTTATTTATCATGGATTATATTTTTAGGATTTTTTTTTTGGTATATATATATTTTTCATTGGAGTCTATTCACAAGTTTTCAGATGAACCTATCAGAAACTAACTTTTGGATTGGATGTTGGTAGGGCTCTGCTTTCTGTTAGGTCACAGTATGGAATGTTGGATGATGGTGCTCGTTTTCATCTTTTATCACATTTGATACGGGAAACTGTCAATATTGGAAAATCAATGCTTGCTACTAGCATCGTGAGCCGAGATGATGCCTTGGATCCTAGCTACAGTTCAAAAGATACTGGATCCATACAAAATTTAATTCAAAAGGATCGAGTTCTGGCAGCAGTATGTCTCAAAATGCTTTACTTAGTTAATTATATTGTTGAATATATGCGCGCACGCGCGTGTGTGGGATCCAAAGCCATTGAGAGAATTTAATTAAGAACAAGTTGATAATGAAATGGTTGAAAGATATATTATGCTTTAACTCTTAAGACGTTTCTAATCTATGGATTGAAAATAAACTTGGTTTAATGTGAAATTTCTAATGATGATTTTTTGAGAAATTTGTCCTATATTAAGTTATCAATATTTGAATAGCAGTCCATGCTACCCCTACCCAGGATTGAAGTTATTTGATAGCCTTCAGTTGTATAAAACTGGTTTAGATCATTCCAGGTACCGAAGTGTAAAGTGACTAGGTCTATATGATATTGTTTAACTGCAAAACTTTTTGTCAAATAGTGCATAAAGTGTGTTCATACTTGTTAATCTAACTAATTGTTCAAATTATTTGTTAGAGAAGTATAATATAACACCATTGAAGGCCCATCATTTAATAGCTTAAGCTTTTAGGTTGAAATGGTTCTTTATATTGTATCCAAGTCGACATAACTAAGTGGTCACTTCCTCCCACACTTCCTAGTGGAATTAAGTCAGCACAAGGTAGAACCAAAAATGGGTCTGTGCAATATCTATGCTTCAAGTCCCAAAGCTCTTGCATGAGGGGGTGTGTTAGAGAAACATAATTTGAAACCATTGAAGGCCCATCACTTACTAGCCTAAGCTTTTGGGTTAAAATGGTTCTTTATATTAATTGTTCCATTACCTGCTAGACTATTCCTATACTATGTGAGCGATCATGTAGGCATCTTAATTATGAAATCGTTACTTATGACCTAGTTGGCTATGGTTGCTGGTTTTTGTTGTTGTATAACAGATTGATTTTTTCCGTACCTCTTCTACATCCCTAGTTTTTCTCAATGTGTACCAGTGCTATTTCACGTTTTTAACTGATTTCTTTCACTTTTCAGGTCAGTGACGAGGCCAAATACATGAACACAGCAAAAACTGACCGGACCCAGCAGATACAGGAACTTCATTCTAGAATAGATGAAAACTCCTTGGCTGAATCTACTAGTAAGAAAGCTTTTGAAGATGAGATACAAAATAGCTTGAATTCCGTTCTTGATTCAGATGATAGCAGAAGAGCTGAATTCCAGCTTGCTTATGAGGAGGAGCAGCAAAATGTTGCTGTATGCATAACATCCTTTAATTTGATATTTAATTTTTTTGTTGGCTCAACTTTTCTCCTCATAAAAGATGCTAAATGTAATATTAGTATGTGTATAAACAACTAGGGTTGCTTTTACAGGAAAATTGGATACACATGTTGCGTTCATTAATTGATGAGAGAGGTCCCTGGTCTACGAACCCTTTTCCAAATTGTGCCTCAACACACTGGAAACTCGACAAGACCGAAGACACATTGCGACGCAGGCCAAAACTAAGGCAAAATTACCATTTTGATGAAAATCTGTGTAATCCTCTTTCTGCCACTGCTAGTGGGGTTGGTACTCCTGTCAATGAAAGTAATCCTGGTTTTGTGGGTAATATACCTGAACAAATGAAGCAACTCTTGCTGAAAGGGATAAGAAAAATAACTGATGAGGGAACCTTGGACATTAATGAAACCAATACTGAAATAAGTGGACAAAAGACACTGATTCCCCCTGATCCTTCAGACTGCCAGTCCTCAGACGCACTTAAGGATAGCAGTGAAAGAAAGGATACTGTGCAAGAACGGAAAGACACTTCCTCTTCACCTGAGACAGAAACTAGTGAGGTATGCGATTCAAGGAATATGATCTTTTGCTATTTAAAGGGAATCTGAAATTGTATTGCTGATGTCATGTCTAATTTCCATTTTCAGGTGCTTGTGTCAATTCCATGCGTTCTTGTGACCCCAAAGAGAAAATTGGCTGGTCATTTGGCAGTCATGAAAAACGTTTTGCATTTCTTTGCTCAATTGTTGGTGGAAGGTACTGGAGGATCATCTGTTTTTAGAAACTTCGATGCCTCAATTAGTTCTGATCTGACCAAGTCTGATCAAAAGCAAATATCATTGAAGTGGCCTGCTTCTGATATGGATCTTCAGAAGGGAATTACAGTTGGTAAAGTAGAGGTAATAAATGGAAATGGATCTGTTAAACTTATGAGGTGTGTTAAACGCCATCGAAGATGGAGCATGTCCAAGGTTGGTTTACTGGTTTCATTTTTTTTTTAGGCATTTTACATATGGATATCTGATTATTCCTGTAACTTTTTTTGGGTGATTCTTTGTCTGATTATCATTTTAGATAAAAGCTGTTCATTGGACTCGGTATTTGCTCAGATATACTGCAATAGAGATTTTCTTCAGTGATTCAGTTGCCCCAGTATTTCTAAACTTTGCATCACAGAAGGATGCAAAAGATATAGGAAACTTGATAGTTGCTACAAGAAATGAATACTTATTTCCCAAAGGAAGTGGAAAGGATAAGAGTGGATCTATTAATTTTGTTGACCGACGAGTGGCACAGGAGATGGCAGAAACTGCCAGAGAAAGCTGGAGGAGAAGGGATATAACAAACTTTGAATATTTAATGATTCTCAACACACTTGCTGGAAGATCTTATAATGATTTGACCCAGTATCCTGTTTTTCCTTGGGTCTTGGCTGATTACTCGTCAGAGGTTCTTGATTATAACAGATCATCTACATTTCGAGATCTCTCAAAGCCTGTTGGGGCGCTTGATACGAAACGATTCGAGGTTAGTTAGTTGTATTGTTTTTTAACATATTGATTGGAATGCTCTTCTTTGTTTGTTAACTAACATTCTTATCTTATGCTTCTTGCGTTTAGGTGTTTGAAGATAGATATCGTAACTTCTGTGATCCTGATATACCGAGGTAATTATTAGGCCTGGTTTTAGGGTTTACGGTGATCATTTTTAGTTTGAACTTTATCTCTCTCACACACACACACACTCATAAAAAACTTCTCTCATGTGCTGGTGCTTGTCTATTAATGCAGTTTCTACTATGGATCTCATTACTCAAGTATGGGTATTATGCTTTATTACCTTCTTAGATTAGAGCCCTTTACGAGTCTTCACCGTAATCTGCAGGTATCCCTCTTCATGACATATTTTAATCATTACCTAACTTGTGGTATATTCTACTTGAATTTACACTACAAAAATGCTCTGTTATGTTAGATATGGTGTTCTGTCTACTATTAGTCTAGCATGAAATGTCTTGCAATGAATGTACAACAATTAGTTTCCTTGGGGAAAAGATAGCAACTATCCTCCCTTTCCCCCTTTTTTCTGTAAATAATTTTTATTATAGTTAATCGTTGTTGACTTTATAACTTTTAGGTAAGAAGGAGAAAATAGAAAATAGAGACTCAATATTAAGATATCATATTGATGGGGAATATGTCTCTCATGTTGCATTGCACGAGACAATTTTGTCTCATGCAACACACAAAAAAGGGGCTGAGACCCACTAAGGAGAAGAGCGAAAAAATAAATGGGCTCCACCCACTTTTTGTGCGTATATGGGATAAAATTGCCTCTGCAATATGAGAGACATATTTTCCTGTATTGATATGGTATATCATGATTTGATACCAAACACCAATCAATAACCCTATTTGTACTAGGAATTAGGTTAAGTTCTAGACTCCTAATCTTAATTAAATAAGCGAATAAATAACTTTCTAAACATTAGATACAATCTAATGGTACCAGTAAATTGTAATTAGAAAGAAAATGGAGACTAGCTTCTTCACTTGTATTTCGACAACCACAAACAAAATACAGCAGTTTCAGAGCACAATGCCCCTCGGTATACAGAAAAAGACAGAGAAATGAAGAACAATTACACCATAAAGACAAGACTCCAAGCTCGCTCCTCAGAACCTCACAATCCAGGTCCAAAGAGATTCCAATTGCTACTCCAAAACTGAATTCATGCGTGCCCCTCCCCTTTCTCCTTCACACCCCTATAACCACTCAATGCTCTATTCCACTACCCCCCCAATTCTCCCACTCCATTCACAGCTTGCCACTTGTACTGATTCCTAACTAACTGCTCACCATCTCCATTTTCTTCCTCCATCTGCTATACTGTTACCCTCTGTTGTTATTTGGTGGTATTGGGCTTTCTTCCCTTTCTTCTTATGTTTATAGACAAACTTCAAGGCCCATCAAAATCCCTAAGAATAAGATAAGATTCTTAACAAGATAAGATCCCTAAAAATATGATGTCATGATGACACAATCATCCCTAAGATAACATATGTTGTCATAATCTATTCTGTGTCACTCTCTTCCTCTTAAGTTATTTTGTACATATTATAACATTTAAGGTAAAGCTTGCTAAGCCTTAAGTTGAACACTTGGAAAAAGAAAATATCATAAATATAAAGTGAGCTCCATAAAACATGGCTGCAAACACAATTCAGGGATATTCAGATGCCAAAGAAGAGAATTGGAAGAAAGTTAACTCGATTAGATGGCTGTAATGATCATCTAGACAGCAAGTTCATGGCAAGAAATTAAGCACAGCAAACAACATTTTGAAAGCTTCAAACAACAGAAACAGTCAAGATATTATGAGATATTTTTAGTATATTCTCACGTGTTTCATTGCCTTGTGTTTTCTTTCTTATATTTGCTGCTAAGTTTTTTTCCCCTGTTACTTACATTACATCACGATTTATATTTCTACTGCTATTTCTGTCAGGGTGGTAAATTTGATCATGCGGATCGTCTTTTTCAAAGCATTGAGGGCACATACAAAAATTGCCTTACAAATACTAGTGATGTGAAGGAGTTAATACCTGAGTTCTTTTACATGCCTGAGTTTCTTGTCAATTCTAATTCTTATCATCTAGGAGTTAAACAGGACGGTGAACCTATTTTGGATGTTTGCCTCCCTCCCTGGGCTAAGGTACATGAATTTCCAAAAACCAACTATATGCAAAACAGAGTAGCGTACTCAAATAATGCTGGCTATTGTTAACATATTGTATCATGGGAATCATACAAATCTATATGGTGATGATCCCCTATTATCATCTCCATCTTCTTTCTCAGCAGCAAGCATTTATCAGATTATATCTTTAGAATTCAAAAAATTTGTTGAAGTATAGGGATTTAGGTAGGGAAGGAAGAAAAGAGAGAACAAAAACTGAATAATATGATCATATTTGTTACTCTAAATATTCTAAGATACAATCAAGATATTATGAATTGTGATTTAAATTATTTTAGTTAGGTAAGAAATATCAAAACCTTCCGGTTTCTTTTGAAGATCTACAAGAGGAATCCCTTTAAATTGCTTTAACATAAACTGTGAGCAAACACCTAAGAAATGTATAAAGAATTAATTCAACTCTAAAGCTTAAGCTGTTAGGTGAAGACCATATTAATAGTTTCATATTATATCTCTTTAAAAAGCCTCCTCACACAAAAGATCACTGGCTTGTAGGATGGATAATGCACAGTCTCTGCCTACCTATGCTTATATACTACCATAATATTTAATTGTTTATTAATAAAATGAGTGATTTTTATCATATATGGTAGGTTAGGTTAGTTGTTATTAATTGATATCAACATCAATATCAACCATTTTTATCCCAAACTAGTTGGGGTCGGTGGATGTTGAAACCAAATGAAAATATTGAGGGAAAGGTAAGGGGAAGAATAAGTAAATAAATAAATGAAATAAAAATAAACAAAAATTAAAAAGAAAAATACAAAAAAAAGAATAAAGAGAGATAAATAAGAAAAAAATAGAAAAAAAATAGATCAATAAAAGGAAAAAATAAATAAAAAGAGAGGAAAATCATTAAATAAATAAATGAAGAAATAAAGCAAAATATAGGGAAAAAGAACTAGACATGGATAGTCTAGAACATAGGAAGAAAATGGGTCTACCCCTGTACAATGCTAATAGTTTTTCTTCTATCCGTCCTAAGACACATCATTTGCTAATTTAATTCTCATTCCATTAAGTCTTATTTTATTATTTTCTCCCTAGTAAGTTTTGACTGACCTCTTCCTCTCTGTGTCAGCTCTTAATAATAAACCATCTCAATTTATGTTCTATTATCTTTTCAGCCGCTGGTACCACTCTTACTTTTCGTCGAATATCTTCATTTCTTATTTTATCCATCCTTGTATGACCACACATCCACCTTAATATTCTCATTTCCGCTACTCCTATTTTATGTTCATGTTGCCTATTTGTTGGTCAACATTTATCTCCATATAACATTGCAATTCTTATTGTTGTTCTATAAAACTTTCCTTTTAGCCTCAAAGAAATTTCGCGATCACACAAAAATCCTGATGCACTGCATCATTTCATCGATATTGTTGTGATTCTATAGTTCACATCCTCATTACTCTCTCCACCCATTTACAAAATAGATCCCGAATATCTAAAAACATCTTTTCCGAGTACCTCCTATCCAAGCAAATGCATGAAATCCTAATTTCTATTTCTTGCCGTAAATCCTTTAGACTCCAACGTGCTCCTCCACAATTTTATTTTTTTTATGGGAAAACTTCAAAATCTCCATCTGAGTTTTCTTAATTATCACTTACCTCCCTCACAAATTTTTTAAATCATTTACACCCTTATTTAGATTTTTTTTATCACTTATCTCCTTAAGTTTTTTTATCACTTACCCCCCTCACTTAGGGGGGTAAATGATAAAAAAACTTTAAGTCAGGGGGCAAATGAATCAAAATTTTAATGAAGGGGTAAATGATTATGAGGAAAGTTTCAGGTTTTTTTTTTAAGTTTTCCCTTTTTTTATTAATGTTAGCTTTGGTATTATCAATAAGCACAATATCATCTGTAAATAGAATACACTATGACACTTAATCTTGGATATCTTTTATTTGTTCATCCATAACTAAGTATAAAGATAAGGACTCAAAAGTAGAACCGTGGTGTACACTTACCGTGATAGGAAAATAACTCGATGTTCCATTATAAGCCTTCATACATGTAGTAATATCATTATACGTATCCTTATTTGCCTCTACATACTTGTTATTAATGGATATGGTTAGATATAATAGAGTTACCTGATCTTAGTGGTTATTGTTTCACGATTTGAGAGGATACTCCTCTAGGTCCGTAGTAGGATAAAAAGAAGCAGAAGAGGGGTGAGATTAGAATTGAGTTGTGGGGACAAACTAGACTCTCGAATTCTGGTCCAGTTCTGTCATAAATGTCTGTGGGTCTTGCAACCAAGGAAGCATGGATACTCCAAAAAACAGGGATTGTCGTGTCCGACATGGTGTCTGACATGCGGTCAACATTCCCGACACGTTGACCATTTCGACACGCGAATTTGACTGTGCCCGACACGGTCAAATGACATTTTCGTAAAAATATTATATTTTTTTCAAAAAATTATTTTTTCTAAAAATTAAAATATATTAATAAAGCTTCCATCTGATCATATCAATTTTATTTTTTTTGCCTTTTTTTGCCTTAAGTAGATAAGAGATCATCTCAGCACCATCGTTGTCATTCCTGTTACGCACTTGCTGTGTCTCCTTCTCTCCGATCTCTCTCTTTAATCTTATTTGATCTCTCTCTGTGATATTATCTCTCTCTCTGTCATCCTAGTTCCTGTTTTTTGTTAAAGCTTCCACCTTTATAACGTGTTGATGGGTATTATTAATTTAGTTTCATTTTTTTGTTAAATTATTGAATATTAAATGAAATATACGCTATATTAATTAAAAATATTATTTAATATTAAAACGTGTCCCAACGTGTCGAAATCCATATTTTTTTAGGATTGACGTGTCGGAGTGTCGTGTCGTGTCACGTGTCGCGTGTCGTATCGGTGCTACATAGCTTGCAACTGTTCCGTCCTGTACCAAGAGGGTGGTTCTGCCACTGGTTCAAGGCTGCCAGAGTGTCAAAAGCAGGGAGGTCAGTCTATAGCAGGGAGGAATCTACAAAATAGAGGAAAACTTCTGACGAACTAGTCAGTAGCAGAATTAGTAGATTTTGGTGCAAAGAATGAAAACATATGTAGTGATGTGTCGTATCAAGTATTTATAGGAGATGTAGGTTGTCGTTGGTCCCCTTACATCATAATTGATGCTGGCCACATTTTGATTGCATTAATGAGATTCCATTATGCCATTTTTTCCTTATTGGAATCTCCTCCATGTGTGGTTAGGGAGCATTTTGTGTAGGCACCTGAAAGATCAGAGCTATGTCTGAGGGGCTGGCTCGGTGGGGTGCAGACATGGAATTCCGGCTCTGTTACCGGGTGAAGGAGGAGCGCTGGTTGTTGCTTCTAATTGTAATACCGTAACCATTATAGCAATAACGTGGTTATCTTAAGGAAAAGCTTTATGAGGCCATTTCACCTATAGAAAATCATTAATATTTATCTTAATATGTATGACAAACCAAACCAAGGATATAAAATAAGGGAAAAAATATATGTTGTACTATAAACGTTCCTCTGTGGTTGAACTACAGGTCATAGCTAAAATTTTTACACGTGAATTAGGATGAAAGTAATTTTATATGATGAAGTAAAACTCTAGCATAATTCTTTCAAAGTGAAATATCTTCAAAAGTGTGCCTTATTTGAGTGAGCTGTACCTTTCAAATGTGTTCATTTTTTTCAAAAAATAGTTTATTGATGCTTGAGATTTTTAATCATTTTCTTTTATTTTCTTGTCAAATCTACAAGATGAAGCAATCACTAGTATACTTTTCTTTTGTAATTAGATCTTTTCAATTTTGAAATACTTGCGTGCAATGGAACATACCAACCAGAATTTCCAATTACTAAATTATTTGCACAGGGTTCACCAGAAGAATTCATTAGGAGAAACCGGGAGGCCCTTGAAAGTGAATATGTTAGTTCAAATCTTCATCAGTGGATAGATTTGATATTTGGTTACAAGCAACGGGGAAAACCTGCTGTAGAGGTATACATCAAGATCCACATTTTTTGTAGAATTGGCTAAACTGTAACAGTATCCAGGTTTGTTAAGTTATTAAAACTTCAAACATTTGATTATAGGCAGCGAACATCTTCTACTACCTAACTTATGAAGGCGCCGTTGATCTGGAAACAATGGAAGATGATTTGCAAAGAGCAGCTATAGAAGATCAAATAGCCAACTTTGGTCAGACTCCAATCCAGATATTTCGTAAGAAACACCCAAGAAGAGGGCCGCCTATTCCAATTGCACATCCTCTGTACTTTGCTCCCGATTCTATCACTTTGACTTCCATTGTTTGTAACACAAGTCATTCTTCACCAGCTATACTGTATGTTGGTCTTATGGACTCAAATATTGTCCTTGTGAATGAGGGCCTCAACTTGTCTGTTAAGATGTGGTTGACAACTCAACTGCAATCTGGTGGAAATTTTACGTTTTCTGGTTCCCAGGTTAGGCTTTGGTTTCATCAGACACTAAAATACATTGGGATTTGTTATTAATGTTTCTTATTTTTATTAGAATTATGTTTGTTTTCATAAGTAAACAATTGATTACTTCTGCAGGATCCATTCTTTGGAGTTGGTTCTGACGTACTTTCTCCACGTAAAATTGGGCTTCCTGTGCCTGAAAATGTTGAACTTGGAGCACAATGCTTTGCAACAATGCAGACACCCTCTGAGAATTTCTTAATATCATGTGGCAATTGGGAAAACAGTTTTCAGGTCATATCATTAAGCGATGGCAGAATGGTGCAGAGTATCCGACAGCATAAGGATGTGGTGAGCTGTGTTGCAGGTATGTTTCATGGTTCAAAAAGGATTCCTAACCTGGTGACTATGTGATATACCATTTGATGCCCTGGAATTTACTGTCTTGTTTGTAGAAGAGGGGCATGCATCCCTTAAATCTGGTTTCTTCTGTGATCTTGCCTGCTCAATGAAGAGATATAAAGTTTTATTTTGGCCTCTTAAACCATAAGTGTGTAGCCATTATGGTCATTTTATTCTAAGATGTTTTCTTTTCTGTTGGTTTGTTAGTGTCCTTAGTGTTATGTTTTTCAGTTGGAATAACAGCTGTCAATCCGTTCAGTTCAGTTATTTTTCTGTTAATCTTCGGTTAGTTAGTTAGATGTTGTTAGAATATTAGATATGATATGATTAGATTTGATTAGATATGATTGGATTCTGTCTTATCCGTAAATAGTCTGACTGTATTCTGACTGTATTAGGATTAGGTTTGGATTAGGTTTGGGCCTTACACTTAAGCCCATTAGGATCTCTATATATTGTAACTCCCTGACACAGATCAATACATAACGTATTCTTTTACATTTAACTTGGTATCAGAGCTTTTTCGCTCTGGGGATCCGCTTCCGCTAAAACCCTAAGCCCACTGCTTAGGTGTTCTCTTCTACTTTACCGTGTGTCTCTCCGGCTTGTTTCTTCAACTGTCAGAACCACTTCCCACCGCCAACAACCGCCGCTCGTCACTGTTCAGGCCACCGGAACCACTTCCGGCCGCCAACAACCGCCGCTCGTCACTGTTCCGGCCACCAGAGCACTGTTCCGGCGAGTTTTCAGCCCAGACTACCTGCGATCAGGACCGTCTCATCCCGGCGACCAGTTCTGTGGTGGTCCGACCACCGTCGCGTCATCAACGCGCCTCCACGCGCCGTTCTTCTCCTCTGCGCGTGGTGCTCACGCGTCATCTTCAACCGGCGCGTGTGCACTGTTCCGGTGGATTTTTCCGGCCGTTCTTGGACAGAACTTCTCGCCTTCTTCTCCTCTTTCTGGATCTGTGCTTGGTTCTTTGTGGGTCTCACTTTAGACGCGTGGTTCTCCTTGATTGGATATCGTTTGCCTTCGTTTACGGCTTTTATATTCTGTTTTTAAATGGCAGCAGCGTCCACTGATCTCTCGGAGGTTAACTCTCCTTGTCCTCCTGTCAAAACTTCCTCAGGAATCATCTCTACTAATATTGGGCTCATTACATCTTCCAAACTGAAGGATTCTACCTCTCTTGCTGCGAATATAGCTCAGTCAGACAATGCATCATTTGGTTCAGTTTCTCTCTCACTTGCGGACTATGCTGCACTCCAAACTCTTCTCAAGAAAGCTTCTCCTCAGTCTCAACCATATACTGGTAATCCCGTTGCTTGTGTTTCTCATTCTACATCACTTGGCACTTGGATATTTGACTCAGGTGCTACCGATCATCTCTGTGGTAATAAGGAACTTTTTACATCTCTTACTTATTCTGATCATTTACCTTCTTTTACCCTTGCGGATGGAACCAAAGCCCCAGTTCGTGGGATTGGACAAGCTCGTCCGACCTCTACCTTGGCCTTGACATCTGTTTATTACATTCCTGGCATCCCTTATAACTTAATTTCTATTAGTAAGTTGATCCACTCCCTCACTTTCACCATTACTTTCTCTAACCATTCTGTTTCTGTGCAGGATCCGGGTACGGGGGAAATGATTGGAGTGGGTCGTGAGTCACGGGGGCTTTACTATCTGGATGTGCCTCGTCCTTCAGTGGCACTCTCTCTCACAGAATCTCCACAACTTATCCACAGTCGCCTCGGTCATCCAAGTCTTTCGAAGTTGCAGAAAATGGTTCCTCTTTTATCCGGTCTTCAGTCTTTAGATTGTGTGTCATGTCAACAAGGGAAGCATACACGTTCCTCTTTTGCCAATCGAGTCAATAAACGAGCTGATGCCCCTTTTTCTCTTGTTCATTCAGATATCTGGGGTCCAAGTCGTACCTTGTCTGTTTTAGGTTTTCGGTATTTCGTTACCTTTATTGATGATTTTTCCCGTTGCACTTGGGTCTATTTAATGAAAAATCGTTCTGAGTTATTTTCCATTTATAAAAAGTTTTATACTGAGATTCATACTCAATTTGGTGTTTCTATTCGTATTCTACGTAGTGATAATGCTAAGGAATATGTTTCTATTGATTTTTCTAATTTCTTGGCCACACAAGGTACTTTACATCAAACTACTTGTCCTCACACTCCACAACAAAATGGGGTGGCTGAACGTAAAAACAGACATCTCATTGAAACTGCACGTACCCTTCTTCTTCATATGCAGGTTCCCCTTCACTTCTGGGCAGATGCTGTACTCATCTCTTGTTTTCTCATCAATCGCATGCCCTCATCTGTGCTCAACAATGACATTCCTCATAACCTATTGCTTCCAGATGTTCCTCTTTATCCTCTAACTCCACATGTCTTTGGTTGTACTTGTTTTGTTCATGATCTCACTCCTGGTAAGGATAAGTTAACATCCAAAGCCTTTCAGTGTATCTTTCTTGGTTATTCTCGTCTTCAAAAGGGTTATCGTTGTTATTCTCCCGATCTTAAGCGTTACTTAGTTTCCGCTGATGTCACTTTTCTTTATCAACAACCCTTTAATTCTATTCCATCTCAGTTGTCACAGGTTGATCATGTTCTTCCTGTCCCTTTTCTTGACTTGTCTTTGCCAGCTGCAGGTGCTTCTATTCCAAATGAGCAACCTATTGCTTCTATACCTGAGGACCGTCCACTTCTCACCTATCAGCGTCGCAAAACTATGCCTCCTGTCGACTCGACTCTTGCTGACTCATCGCCCACTGCTGTTGCTTCTTCCTCTCCGGATCCTTCACCAGAGGCTCTTCCCATTGCTCAAAGAAAAGGTACTCGTACTACTCGTAACCCTTATCCTCTTTATACTTTTTTGAGCTATGACCGTCTTTCTTCACCTCATTTCACCTTTGTTTCTAGTCTTTCTTCTATTTCTATTCCTAAGACCACAGGTGAAGCACTTTCCCATCCAGGGTGGCGCCAAGCGATGCTTGATGAGATGACTGCACTTCATTCCAATGGCACTTGGGACCTTGTTTCTGCTCCTCCACAGAAGTCTACAGTTGGTTGTCGCTGGGTGTTTACTGTGAAAGTTGGACCTGATGGCCATGTTGATCGACTCAAGGCCCGCCTAGTTGCAAAGGGTTTTACTCAAATATTCGGCCTTGATTATAGCGATACATTCTCTCCGGTCGCTAAGATGGCGTCCGTCCGCCTATTTCTTGCCCTTGCTGCTGTTCGTCACTGGCCACTCCTTCAACTTGACATCAAAAATGCCTTTCTTCATGGTGATTTACAAGAAGAAGTTTACATGGAGCAACCACCTGGTTTTGTTGCTCAGGGGGAGCCTGGGAAGGTGTGTCGTCTTCGAAAGTCCTTATATGGTCTCAAGCAGTCTCCTCGAGCATGGTTCAGTCGCTTCAGTTCTGCTGTTCAGGAGTTTGGCCTAATTCGCAGTAAAGTTGATCACTCTGTGTTCTATAGGATCACATCTCCTGATAAGTGCATCTATTTGTTAGTCTATGTTGATGACATCATTCTCACCGGGAGTGATCAAGACGGAATCCATCAGTTAAAACAACATTTATTCAGTGGAATTGAGGTAGCACAATCTAGACAGGGCATTTCTATCTGTCAAAGGAAGTATGCCTTGAATATCCTAGAAGAGACTGGTATGTTGGCGTGTAAGCCAGTTGATACACCAATGGATCCTAATGTTAAGTTATTGCCCAGACAAGGGGAGCCGTTATCTGATCCTGGACGTTATCGAAGGCTGATTGGGAAGCTCAATTATCTTACTGTGACTAGGCCAGATATTTCTTTCGCTGTCAGTACGGCCAGTCAGTTCCTTGATTCCCCTTGTGATTCACATTGGGATGC
>NW_026896032.1:0-19316 GCF_033153095.1 Gastrolobium bilobum
ATGGGTAGAAGCTATTGCTACCCCCACCAATGATGCCAGGATAGTGTTGAAGTTCATCAAGAAGAATATTTTCAGTCGATTTGGAACCCCTAGAGCAGTTATCAGCGACGGGGGTACACATTTCGTGAACAAACAATTCCAATTGCTCCTGAAGAAATATGGAGTGCAGCACAAAATTGCCACCCCTTACCACCCACAGCCAGCGGGCAGGTAGAGGTGTCCAACAGGGAGATAAAAAAATCCTGGAAAAGGTCGTAAACCCAGATAGAAAAGATTGGTCCAACAAATTGGATGAATCCTTATGGGCGTATCGAACAGCTTATCGAACGCCCATTGGCTTCTCCCCCTATAAGTTGGTGTTTGGAAAAGCGTGTCACTTGCCTCTGGAACTTCAACACAAAGCATTCTGTGCCATCACATTGCTAAACATGGATTCCAGAATGGCTGGGGAACAAAGGTTGCTCCAGTTGGTTGAACTGGAAGAATTCTGGAGCAAGGCATATGAAAACGCCAACCTCTACAAGGAGCAGATGAAAAAGTGGCACGATAAAAAGCTTATCAAGAGAGAGTTAGAAGTTGGAGACAAAGTGCTGCTGTATCGATCCAGATTGAAACTGTTTCCTAGAAAGTTGAAATCAAGAAGGGAGGGACCCTATGCAATCACTGAAGTACTTCCCACTGGAGCATTTACTATTGCTCATGAAACATCTGGAGCAACGCTCAGGGTAAATGGACACAGACTCAAAAAGTATAATAGAGGGATCAAGGAGCATGAGAAACTGACTTCTCATCTCGATGACCCAGCTGAAGTCTGACCTAAGGAGCAACAAGTCGAGCTAAGATTATAAACGAAGCGCTACTGGGAGACAACCAATATTTATTTTTACGTCATTCTTTTTATTATTGTCTTTGTTTGAGAAAATTAACGTGCTAACCATTGCAGGAAGCTAGTTTTGGGGTTGCTCTTGAGCAACCTGATCCCAAAAAGCAAGGAGCAACCAACACTTAGAATTTGATCCCTCAATGTTGAAACCAAGTTCTAATTGGGCTGATCCACTTGCCCTTTTAACCCAAGGGCCTGTAATGGGCCGCATACAAAAAAGAGAGATAAAACGAGTGGCGGAAGCAACGGAAGGATAACAGCTCCACGTCGTGCTGTCACATCCTTCCAATCAAGCGGGAGTGGCAGTTTCAAAAAGAAGAAACCGTCAGAGCAGAGGACAGTTGCTTTCCCCAGGCATTTATGTGCAGCAGACGCTCTTCTCCCCCGTATCCACCACTCAGCAAAGCCACGATCACCACCATACATAGCATTTTAACCTTCCCATCCTCTCCTTCCTTCCTTTATAAACAAACACAAAACTATTATTGCAGTCCCATAATCTTTTCCCACAAAAATCCAACCTTTACTCCTCACTCCATCCCTCATACTCAGAACCTTACACCATGACACGTCCAAAGGCCATTATACCTGTTGCTTCTATCTCCAAGAAGAGAACCCGAACAGGGAAAAAGCTCAAGCCTGAGCAAACCATAGTCGACCGCACAGTCATACCAAAACGAGGCATAGTCCTCAGTAGCTCCAAACACGGAGATCTCGACCGATGTCTGACCGAGGATATAGCAGAACTGGATTGGGAACTCTTCATTGAGCCTCCCTCAAGAGCTCGCACCGAGTTCGTGACTGCATTCTTGGAGGGGATGAAGAAAGAAGATCTTCCAAAGCTCCTCATCAGAGGCGTGAAAGTAGACTTCTCCCCTGAAGAAATCAACGAAGCATACAACACTGCTTCAGTTCCTTTTGAACAAGATGAGTTTGATAGATACTGCGCTGGCCGAGGAGATGAGGCCATAACTGGAAAAGTGCTCCGAGAAATAGGCTCAAAAGGAGCAACCTGGGGAACCAAGGGATCCATCCCTAGGAAGCAACTCAAATTCGAAGCAAAGGTATGGATGCATTTTATTAACTCCCGTCTGATTCCCGTGAGCAATGACTCTAGAGTAAACTGGGAAAGAGCAGTGCTGGTCTTCTGCATCTTAACTAAGAAGAAGTTTGACGTTGGGAAGATAGTTTACAAATAACTGGTGGCAAATGCACCAAGAAACTCCCCCTTCTTTTTCCCTTGTCTGGTCACTGAAATGTGCAAGAGGTCTGGTCTAAAGGCCAATATCCCGATTTCGGATGAAATCATTCCAGAAGGGTCAGACATTGATCAGTCCACGATAAAAAGAATCAAAGACAATGAAGGATTGGAAAGAGAGGAAGAAGAAGAAAAAGAAGAGAAAGAAGAAAAAGAAGGAAAGGAGGAAGAAGAAGAAGCTGAAGTTTCGGGCAATGTGAAGGAAGAACCTCAGAAAACTCCAAGAAGGGAAAAACTTCCCTTTAAGAGAGCTCCTGCAAAGAGTGGACGAAGGCAGTTCCTAGTCGAGACAACTGACATGACTCAATGTCAAACTATGTTCGGTCTCGGAGCAGACCTTCTCGCCACTCAAGTGCAAGCCTTAGAAGACACAGTTGGAAGGGAGCTGCAATCCCTGAAGGAAGCCAACTTGCTCATTAACAAAGAAAAGGTGGCTCTGCAGAATGAACTTGACCAGATAAAAAATGCTGGACCACTGCCTCTGAAAAGGAAGATTGAGGAAGGAGAAGGATCCTCAACCTTGCAAAACACGGTGAAAGACCTAGTGAAAGCAGTAGAGATGATGAACAAGAAAATGGAAGAAAGGAAGCAAGCCCACGAAAAAAACAGAAAAGACTGGAAGGAGGAGATCAGGCTCTTGAAAGATGAATTCGTGAAGAACAAAGAGGAGGAAATTCAACTCTGATTGTACTACAGAGCTCGGGATCAAATCTTCGCCAGTAACTGGGGAGAAAAATTCAAGGGACAAACTCCATATCCACCGTTTCCAAATGTCTTCCCTCCAGAAGCAATAACAAATGCTCCGTTTAGCGGAGCAAGACAAGAAACTGGAGAGCATTAAGGGTCGCTACGGTGACCCCAGGTTCATTCGTTCCCTATCCTTTTTAACTTGTTTAAATCTATTGGAATGAATGCCTGAAAGTTTTGTGGGGAAATGTTACTAACTTTGCTCTTAGATAAATGACTTCTGTGGTGTACCAGGGATTCGCCACCCTGTTTTATTTTAAAAATATTGTTTTTAATTTTCGTTAAGTTTACCGTCCTAAGTGTCCTGATCTACTCAATGATTCTTTTTGCCCAGGATTTTTCTCCTTGAGATGCCCTAAAGAGTTTACAGTTTCTAACAAAGCAACATAAGGCATCACTCTCATTTGGACCAACACCATGCACAAAAAGCAGCACTCCAAAAATCGGACACTCTCTTATTCAGTGGACTTATTGAGTTACCAAGGAAAGAACTTCAGGTTGTTTAAGTAAATTACTCTGCTCTCTGGTTTAAAAAAGAAAAAGAAAAAGAGAGAAGGGTCAGCTCCTCTGCTCCAAAAATTTCGCTCAAAGAGCTCAAGTCATCAAGAAGAGAGCAAGAGCCGCTCAAAGAGCATGCTGTTGAAGGTCAGCCTTATGCAAAGACAAGGGTAATTGACTTCCAGTTAAAAGACCTGAAAAGAAAGAAATAGAGAAGGGAGCTAAGAAGTAAGAGAAGAAATCAAGCCAAAAAGTTCAATCCGGAAGTAACTCTGTGGGAAACTGACAAAAAGAGTGGAAGAGGTCACACACACACTGAAGCTGGTGAAACTCACAAGTCAGATGAGTGCTCTAATGAAGCAATGGAAGGAGTTAAGTTAACTCTTCATTGATAATCTCAAGGAGCATTAGCCTGCCACAAGAAGACTGTTGGTTAAGAAGGATTACTCGGGACGAGTAATATCTAGTTTTGGAGTGATGATGGTCCTCAAAAGTTGATGCCCATTAAGTGTAAATTGTTCCACAAAACCCATGTTTGGTTATAAATCACTCCCTTCAACCTTCTTCTCTCCATATAGAGCAACTGTTTTGAAAAGTGGACCAGAGCAATACCGAAAGTGGGAATTAAGGTAGACCTGGAGCGATTTTAACATTATCTTTTTCACATATGACTATTGGGTTAGTTTGCTTTGTTCAGGACACCTAAGGCCCATCAGAAGGAACCACAAAATGAAGAGAGAAGAAGGAGTGTTGCGCATAAAGGAAAAGAAAAACTTGTTGTAGTACAACAGCAGTCAAAAGAAGCAATGGGAAGCCGCCACGTCAGCCACAGCAGAGAAGGTGGAGGTGCTACCTCTGCTACAGTACGAAAGCAAAGGAGCTGAGCAATAAAAAGCAGCCACGTCAGCTGCAGCAGAAAGAGTGGAGGTGCCTCCCTGAATCCGATACTCCTACTCACAAAGGGAGCCAAAAGCAAGGGGGACCATCTCCATTTGAGGCCAAGCTGGCAAAAAGCAAAGCTACCATTGGAGAGGATTTAAACAAAGCACAACCCTTGATGAAAGGAACAATGGAGATCAAATGAAGAACCCTATAAAAGGAACAAGCAATCCTCATGAAAGGAGGATCAGCGCCCATCCTAGGACTCGTTATTTTTCTTTGTTTTTTTCTTTTTGTAAAAATGCTCACTAGGAGCTAACTTTCTCTAAGTAGGTGAGGGTTCCATAGAAGTAATCCCTATTGTCTTAGGATAACTTTGTAAGGAACACATATTTTATAAATGAATTTTGAGTTGCTCTTTGGTTTAATTTATTGATTTTGTGAAACCCTTTGGGCTGACAACCTCATCCCGGGACCACTCGGTTGATGAAACACTGACAAAGGCGTGTGGAGCATTATCAAGATCTCCTGGGGTAGTTTAGCCTGAAGAAAGGAGGGAGAAACACCTGGAATGGGGAGCACTGCCATGTGAATCCATGCTCTTTTGAGAAGGCAGCATGGTTTCCTTGCATATAACTCCAAGTACTATGGAGTAACGTGGAGAGTAAGGCCTTACCCTCTGCTTACCTATAGCAAAACAAGGGAAGGAGCAAAATCCACTTATAAATTATGCTACCAAGCAGGGTTAACCAAAGGGATGAAAACATGGAACCCGTGACACCTACTTGACTTTTTCTGAAATTAATCTTAACTCGAACTTCTATCACAACCTTTTCCTCACGATAACTGAACTGTGTTTTACCAGCTGATGCTCTTACTTTCATTTCGTTGACTGCTCTTGAAGTTACTTAAATTGATGCCTTTTTATTCAATGATCGTGCTAAGTCATTCACTGCTCTCATCTGGTTCAGAATGGTTAACATTGTTTAACTAGCTGCCCAGAGATTGCTCTTCGTGAAGCTTAGCTGAGAATAGTACTTTCTTTTATTGCTCCATTTTACAAATTAAGTTTCCTTTAGCGCTTCTTACTTCACAACTGCTCCCTGAGGACGATAAATCTGGGGCTACAATACCCTATATTGCTTGACACATACGCTTGCGTATAGTTGAAGAGGGTTGCTCTTAGTCAGAGTAGATTGCTCCTGTTGGCAATCCTGATTATTACTCTGCACTCTTGCTCTCTGAAAAATATTCCCGAGCAGCTCTCGGTTCGACCAAGCATACATCATCATAACAAAATTCAACAGAGTAAACACAAAGACAGACACAACCAAACAACCTAGCAATTGCAATACATACAGGCTTTTCCCTCAAACCATTGCTCTGATACCATAAATGTAACACCCTGTATATATCCGGTAATGTTATCATAATATCGTATTAAGCTGCGCTTAATTAAAATGCGGAATTACTTTTTCTTTTCAATTATGATGCCATTAACATTACCAACTTGCTTAATAATCGATTAATAAAACATCGCCTGTATGCAAGTGCAATAAAACAGCTAACTGAAATACCTCATAACATAGATAATATAAGTGTGGCTCTAGTCACGGAACTACAACAACGTAGACCGGACCATCTAACAGTTTATACAACTCCAAACTACAAGTACTAACAGAAAGTGTCATGGACAATCCCCATGCTCACTCAAATAAGGCAACATGCCCAACATCAGTCTCAACAACAACATATCATAAATAGCGGAAAACATAAACAGCATCAAAATCCAGTCATGCTAACATAAGCAGTAAAACATAATCAGCTAAGCTCCGGCCTCCTGCCGCCTGAGGCATCAGTACCCATACTACCTGATCTTGAAATAAGCATTCCCCAAACGTGGGGTAAGATCTTTAATCTAGAAATCTCAGTAAGTCAGTGAGTCCTCAAGGATCTTCCACCCCAAGCTCACTTACATGTGCAATATAAGTTCAAAAACAGTTTATCATTTCTAAAACAATGCAATGCAGCAGATAATCATGCCATGTGTGTCAATACTAATCTACTGGCCAGAGACAATGCAGGTATACGTCTATCACCTACACACCGTGCAAGTACCACTTGCATTCACCCCGGTACACCGTCTTGTATGGCGCTACATACTCAGGCTTCCCGTCAAGATGAAACAACACATGCATATTAAAAGCCATTACATGTAAAGTTCAATCAACATATCAAATATCCAAAAGCATGTACACAGCATGCATAAACCATACCCCCATGGGACATGGTGGAACCACAACATGGCTAAACCGAGGACATGAAAGCTTACCTTGCAAGCTAACTCCAAAAGCCAAGAGTCCACAACTCAAAGTCCAAACACAACAGATTCACAATCTGTTATGGACCAATACTATATCAATAATAATGCAACACAAGCATATAACTTAAAGACAACGCCTCTCCTTACGTTTTACGTCTTAAGGCTCCATACCAAGCCATAAGTCCTTAATCACCACGATTCTGACTTAGTTAATTAATTACAGAAGTTCAACTTCATCCATCTAGGGTCCACAAACCCCCATTAGCCTACTGTACACACAGCACAGCTACTGTTCTACGAAATCCCAGAATATCCGGATATTCCTCGGGACCATATCCGGATATGCAATATCTGGATATCTCACTGGACATATCCGGATATACAATATCCGGATATCCAGAATCCCATATCCGGATATCTATTATCCGGATACACAAAACCCATATCCGGATATCACATATCCGGATATTCATCGGGCACATATCCGGATATTTCACGACAAGATGCAGAAAATGCATTTCGTGAAGATATCCTTCCAAGGTTCCATTTTTAACACTTACTTACGTTAAAGCATGCATCTTTATACTGATTAAGGTCCACACCCTAGTTGGTTACTTGATTAATCCTTTAAACATGCAAAGATCACACCTTTAATCCATTAAAACACAAGCTCAAGGTAGGTACAACTCACCAAAGCTCAAAACAGAGGTTGGAGGTGCTCTTGGAGCTCACAACCAGCTCCCAAACTCTGACTTCGAGGAGTGCACGAAAATGCACAACAAGGTGATTCTTTTCTTCCAAAAGATGACCACTTGGAGCTTCAACAATCAAGAACAAAACCTCTACACTCCAACCTACTAACTCAGCCCCCTCACAAGCTCAACACAGCCACCAACACTCAGAAAGAGACCAACAAAGCAGTCCCAAAGCTAGCTCTCACCCTCACCAAGTGTTTAGAAAGAAGGAACAAGCATCAAAGGTGATAACTTGGCCAAGAAATGAAGGGAAGAGCAATGGAGCACTATTCTGGTCAGCCTCCACCAACAACTCATGCTGGAAATTCTGTTTTCTAGGGCTATGTGCCCTTAAAAATGGGTATTTATAGCCCAAGCCACTTAAACACACAGTATTATCTTTAATTGCTACGCTTAGCATTTTAATCCCAAATTTTGGATTCTGAAACTAGACATTTTTCTAAGAATTATTATATTTTTTCGTAATTTTCTGAGCACCTTTTCGGTACGCGCTTTTCAAAGCCAGTACCGGTTTCTAGCACCAGTTCTCATTATCTGAACTTGAAACTCGTTTTACAAGTCCTACATATTATTCTAGTAATTAACATGCACTTATTATAATTTTCCGAAATACTTTTTTGGTACTTATTTATACCGACTAGCAGAACCGGTATCTGCACTTTTCTTCCGAAAAGCGACTTTCAGCATTATTACTCACTTAATATAATTATTAAATCCTCATAATAATTATTAGGGTCAATTATGGAATCATTTTCTAATTTTGCATAATTAATTAATTAAATACCTTAATTAACGGTGCGGGTTCTTACAGGCCATGTAGGGAATTTTGAAGGAAAATTATGCTAAATGATGATTTGATGTAATTATGGGTTGGTATGGTATTGTAAGTTGCTAATGAAACTATAAGAATGATTTAATAAAATTAACAATAAAATGTGGGTATTTAAGGCCTTAATGGCCGAAGCTTGGGTGTGTGTGTGTCGGGGGTGGGGGGTGTTGTGTTGTTTTAAATTGTGACTTGTCGGACAAGTTGATTGATGATCATGTGTGTGTAATCATTGTAGGTTACCTCCCTCGGACACAATTGTAGAGGATTGATATAACACCTCGTATTTCTAAAACGTATAATTATATATGAAAATGTGGATTGAAGGGTAGGATTAGGAAAAATCCTGAATTTAAAACCAAAATATGTAAAAAGGGTAAAATGGTAAATTGCCAAACACGTAACCCTAGGAAAGAAAAATTGATTAGAAGGTCTCAAATGGAAAAAATAATACTGGAAATGGATTCATAACGAAAAATTGAGTGGTTAGGCAAGTTTCTGGAAAAATGATGAATAATGTTTTTATCGGGTAAAAATATTGCGGTACAGTTGCACCGTTAAGCGTGCCGAATAAATTTTGAGCTCTAGGTTTGGAAATAAGCTATAAATGGTACATAGTGTAACATCCCACATAAATTAGGAAACTTGATTTAAAATTAATTACGGATGAGTAATTATATTATGAATTGGAAACAATAGTTAAATGAATAGGATCAAATTTAATTATCTCCTATAAAGAAAAGAAAAATAATCTTAGTCGATACTTAGTCATCTACATGAAATAAGGTGCATTAGGTGACAAAATTGGACCCCCACCTAGTTCCTTTAAGCTACGGCCCAAAGGACTTTGGAGGAAGCCAAGTTAGCCCAAACTTAGTTAATCCCTTAGGCATATCACAAGGAAATCGGAATGCATGTTCCTTCATTGGTTAATGGTCACACATACTCATCCTCATCTCTCCTCATTAGTTCGCATATAGGAGACATATGAGCTGATATTTTGGTCTCTTCTTCAGAATAAAAAAAAACTAGACTATCACTTTATTCTCTTCACTTCATGTGCATGCTTAGAGAGTTAACCAAAACTCAACCCTCATCTTCTCCCATAAACCGTTACTCTCAAGAAGAACACACACAAACTTAAAATTTCATGTCCTTCCTCATCATCTCCAGCCCTAGCCGTGAACCCTAAGAGAACCACTTATCAATTAAGCACTCTTTTCCCTTTCCCTTCATTGTTCGGCCGAAGATCATCAAGTAGGGGGTATGGTAAGTTTTCTTCTTTCTTGTTTCTGCCTACCCTATTCGGCTGATGGGAATGTTCCATTACATGTAGGTTGCAAGACCAATTAAGCTCCCATCTTTTCCTTGTGCGTACGACCCAATCTTGAGTAGGAAAATGTGAGATATTTTTTGGTTGTTTTCTTGCTTCCCCTTGCTTGGATCGGTTCTGATTGAGCCTTTCACCCTGCATGCAGCCACAAATTAAATCCTTGAAGAGTAGAAGAGGGAGGTTGCTGCCCTATCAGCAGTGTTAATTCTTTTAGGCAGCCAAGAAGGTAAATTCGAGTTCAAGTCTTCTTCCTTTTCTACACTGTTCGACCGCTGCATGCATGCTAAGAAGATGTAGTTTTTTTTTGTTCTGTCATTCCTTCCACATTCTGTTCGGCCTGCATAGATGTTCTAGGAAGCTAGTTTTGTCATCCCTTTTTCTCCTTGTCGTTCAGCCGTACAACAGATGGCATTTTAGCGCATGCAACCCGTGATAATTAACCTTGGGATCTTGAAAAATAGCTCACCCTATGTTGTTGGATTGTTCTCTGAATTAGAAAGAAAATTAGTAACCTTGCATATGTTCAAACTTAGTGGACAACACACTAAAAGTCTATTAAATCATGCTTAAGTCACACAAGTAGTATTATTTAAATGAAAATCTTGGGTCCTTAGGGGATGGTCCACAAAACTGAATCTGAATGCTAATGAAACCTTGGATTTTATTACTGTAAACAAGCTGATAAATTAGTGTGAAGTCAGAAAAAGTAGTTGGTATATGAGTCATGGAAACTGAAGAAATACAAGGGTTAGTAGATTTAGAGATTGCTTGTAAGTATAGGAAACAAAGAATTGAAATTCTATTTTGATTTTGATGCATTAGGTGCGCAAACCTCTAGCAAAAGGGGGCTGAATTGGTGATTGTTTTTGGTAGGAATTCTATAGCATCAAGGTATGTGTAGGTGGTTTAATCTGTGTGGCTGTTAATTTAGTTCTTGAAATTCTGAACTGTTGCGCATGTACCTTATAAATTCTGTTGGTAAATATTCTTGATTTGCTTTGGAATGTGAATGGTTATAATTCTGGTTAGAGATGTGAACTCTTCAGAATATTGATATTATAGTCATGTGAGTTATGAAATTCTGATTCTGATATTTTTGTCATAAACCTGAACATCATACATTGAATAGTTTCATCATCAACATCATCAACATCAACATCAATACACCTTTATCCCAAATTAATTGGGGTCGGTGGTAGATGAACCCACATGAAAGATACAAAACGGTTGAAAAAAAAAAGATAAAAAAATATAAAAAATTAAATAAATAAATAAAATAAAATAAAAAATAAAATAAGATAAAATAAGATAAAATAAAATAAAATAAAATAAAAATAAAATAAAATAAAATAAAAATATATGTATATATAAATAAGTAAAAGTAAAAAAGAAAGGGACAAGAAGAAGTGGGGGAAATAAAGGGGAATTAAACCATGACATTCATACATCATCCCACATTCAGTTTTGGAAATCGAGTTATTTGGTAAAAGGATGCATGTATTTGAGCATGCATCATGTAGGCATCCCTCAGGTACCAGGGAGAAGGGACCGTGGCTCAGTCCGCATAGGCCTCAATTGGAATTCCCCTCTGTAGGGCCAAATGGAATCTCCAATGAGTTCAGTTAGTAGTATGTGCACGGTAGTGCTATGAACATACAACACTCTGGCGTTATATACGCATCTTGTTGCATATTAGTTTTCGTTCAGGAATTGTTTAATGACGTAGCATTTGGAACTTCTGTATTTAAATTAACATTGGTGCATCATTGATTTTACTGCCACACTACTGGGATATTTCTCACTCTTTTTGGGGCTCAATTTTTATAAATTGCAGGAGGATGAAAAAGCATTTGAGGAAGTATTTGTTTTGGAGATATTATATTTAAGTGTTGCTGTTAGGAAAATTCTGTTGTCTGTTTGTTGTTTCTGTTAATTGAATACTGAATATTTGACGTTTATGTAATATTTTGGAGACTAGCAAGTTGTGACTCGTATTCTGTTTTGGAACGTGTTGTGGAATGGTTTTTATATGTTGTCTGACCTCATGTAATTTTGGTATTTAATTTGTCGAAACAATTTCTGCTTGATTTAAATTCTGAGCTTGAAACCGATTTAGCGAGCACTTTGTGAGTTCTGTTTCTGGGGCTACAGAACTCGGAATGACACATAATTTATATGTACGTAAAGCCCCAGATGTCTATTTTCAAATTATATAAAGTTTATGTCAAAAACTTGTAACCTCAATTTGATATGATTTTTGCAAGACAGGTAGTTTTTCTGGAAATATTACAATTTCAGCAAGCAAAGTGTTTTATAAAATTACCAGTAGTTCCTATGTGAAAACTGATTTCAATGCAAGATTTTATTTGCAACTTCAAATGTTTTTTTAGAAAAATTGAATATGTCAACGTTGCGACTCTAATCAGTTTAGCAGGCATCTCCCTTGGATGCATACAGGGGAGGGTGTCACACATAGTGTAACAGCCCGTTGTACACCGGTATTGTTAACATTAATAATTATAATATTAAGCGCAGTTACAATCACAGCAATTCATTTACAAAAATGTGACTAAACTTTTTTCGTTTATTACGCGAGTATTTAAAACAATAAAAAGCATAATAATAAAAGTTGTGACAGTAACTGTAAACTCTTTACGGAATAATTATTTAAACTAATTTTATAACATATTTTACTTCCCACAAATCACTAAGGGGTTCCCATAAACCCACTTAGCATAAAATCTCATTTTTGTGTTTTCTACCCTTCCGAACATGGTTCGGCCTCTAATTTTCTGCGGACAAACATCATACGAAAAGACTCCCATCTTTTAGTATGTTATTCTAAACTCCATTACCTTTCTAGGAAGCTATTACAAGAGTCATAAAGTTCTCGTTTGCTCCGGATATCGCTGTTTGAAGTTGGACAAGCAAATCTGTCAGCCAACCCAAAACAGCTCTATACATCCTTCACTCAATCAATTATTCTGGAAAATCCACTCAACCAATTTCTCTCACATTTTTATGAAACAATCTAGATACCACAAACTTCAATTTTATATATCATACACCTAATTTGACCAAGAAACGAAGCGGGAATAAATTACCCAAAACCGGTCCAGAACTGCCACATGTGCAGTAACCGCATGGGCAGTCTGCTTTCTCTGCCTTCTACAGGTCGGCGCTCAACCCAAAAAATCCCATATTTTGACACGAAATAGAGAACATCTCAACCTTCAAAATGGCATATGGAACGTCCCTATCGAACCTCTATGGAGGGAGATATGCTCTCCCGAAGTTCGACTAAATTATGCCAATTTCTAGAAAATTTGCCAGAGTTTCCTTTGTTTTTACAAAATTCCCCAAATTTGCAAAGTGATCTACGACCTCAAATTGTACCTAATAATCATAGGGTGGCACACACAAGGACCAGTAATGCCTTAGGGCTCTTACAACCGTTCACAGTTTATATCACATTACTCAATTCATATCGTATTGCTTACTTTATTAACACTTAAGATATTTCATTCACCAATGTCCATTTGCATGCATTTTCTAAACATACACATAATTGCCCTTTCATCATATTACATGCTTCCATATTACATCAAGTATTCATGTAAAAATTACAACTTCCAAATGAAATATTACACTTTACAACTCATAATCTTTAAATACAACATAATGGGTAAACCTCAAAATGGCATATGTAACTAGACTTAGGCAAAATGACATGAATAAATATGACAATGAATCTCATCCTAAATTCCATATGCAATGTTCATCCCCTAAGTCTAGCCTAGACCCAGTGGCCACCAAAATGCAAAACATAAAGTCCTCCATCTAATCATCTTATGGGCTTCTTTCCCACCGCTCATGCACCACTGCTACCTCCTGAAATAAAGCCCCCGAGACGGGGTGAGATATACGAATAAATCTCAGTAACCCAGAGGTTCTGAAGAATACTCCTTCCAATGGCTCACTTCGATGCATATAAATAACATAAAATAACATCTTGAGAATGGGATAAAGCAAGGGATTTAGAGAAATAGGCGAGCATAGGGATATAAAATACGATGAAGCTGGAATGGTCGATGCCAATACCACGCAACGTCCAACCTATTGGCTCGGCATATAAGCCTACGGGTCTCAACCAAGGCGTGTTCTCTGAACATCTAACTAAGGCACCCTCCATCCATATCCACCCGAGACTTCCTAGTGTGCTCCTATCCGGATCACACACCACGACCCTAGGTTAACTGGAACTCCCTATTGGAGACCTATCCAGTGGAAGTCCGTAACGGCCGAAGGCAAACTGTCTACTGGCTAGAGATACAGTACATCCTATGTACCCCACCACATACTAAATGCATGAACATGTTATTCTACATTACTTACGTACACTTCCTACCATCACCCTCAACGGGCATAGTGGAACACACAAGGGGATCAAGCCCCAGTACCAAGAGGTTACCTGTATAATCCTCTCCACGTAGCTCTAATGCAATTTATATTCTGAGCTCGTTTCACAACAGAAATGCCTACACAGAGGATATTCCCAATCAATTACCACTCATACAAACGCAAGCAAGTTACTAATTCTACAAGCATGGTTCCAATTACTCACCTCAATCCCACTTGGTCCGGGACCAAGGGCAACCCACCGAGCTCATGGTTTGGGGTTCAAATCCACGTACGGTAACCTACAACGACCATATACGGATAATCAGAACACGACAATTCTATCAAAATACAAAAACGTCAAAAATCCTCCCCCACCCTAGGTAGGTTCGGCCATATTAGTGTTATTTTGCAAATTATTTTTCTAAATTTTCTTTCTCATTTTCTTAAGATCCTTAGGTTACCAAAACACCATTTTAGGTGCCACATTTCATTTTACATCATCCTAACATCATTTTGCCCAACTATTTCCTTTAGGTTCAATTACACCACTCAACACTATCAAATATTTTTCCATTGGTTTTCCAACCTTCCAACCATCACACAACCCTTCTAATTACCATACAATTCACAACACATCATCCAATTAATTTTACAACATCTCATTCCTCTCATTTCTTCTATTTGCTGAATTCAACAATTCACACCTCATACAATCCTATTATAATATCATTCAATCATACAACCACTCACCAACACAATCCTATCACAATTCCAAAACATAAAGTCATGGCACCATCAAAATTTTCCTAAGTTAAAATCATATTTTCACCAATAATTTTAATTGCATTTATAGCTCGAACACATCATTCTAAGACATAATCATCTAATACACATTTTCCATTTGAGCTCTCTAACAACACAAATCATCAAAACCAAGCTTAGGGTTCATGAAACTAAATCTATGAATCAAACCATTGAAATGCAAGGAAACTTACTCAAAAGCTTGGCACAAGGCTCCTCCAAGACATACTACACCATTGGAGCATCAATCAACACCAAGAACACAAATCTGAGGAAAAGGTTTGCAGACTTTAAGGAGGAATTTCTCAAAATCTAATGGTTTTCAAGGCTCAAGGATACCACCAATGGGTTTAGGAGATGATTTCCAACAAATTTCAAGTTAAACTTTGGTGGATTTGGTGCTTGGATGAGTGAGTTAAGTGAGGAAGAAAATGGAAGTGTCTTTGGAGGGAGGGGGTCGCGGGTTTGTGATGAAGAGGAGGAGAGAATATGATGAATAGTAGGGAGGCTTAGGTGGCTTAAGTGATTTTAAGTGAGTTGGGCCCCACCGCCACCTCATGCGATTTCAAACTAATTTGAATTTCTCTCTGATTCCACTAAACGTCCATAAATTCACAACCTATTTAGAAACTCTAATTTTTAACATTAACCATTGTCCTTTAATTACCCTTGATCAGATGAATCTGGAGTTTTCCGGTCGTTCGGAGAAAATGTTGTTTTAAGTTGTTGCGTGCGTCGTAGGCACGCTTCCCCAAACTTACTAATTTCCATCAATTTTCATCAGAAATCACATTTCCTAGTTCTATATACCATTTATAACTTATATTCAAAACCTAGAGCTCAAAACTCAATCAGTGCGTTTTACGATGCAACTGTACCGCGATATTTTTACCTGGTAAAAACACTATTCACTGAATTTTCTGAAACTTGCTTAGTCACTCAATTTTTCGTTCTGATTCCATTTCCAGGGTTATTTTATCATTTGAGACCTCCTACTCAATTTTTTTTATCTTTCTAGGGTTGCGTGTTGGCTAATTACCGTTTTACCCTTCCTTTGTATTTTGACCTAATTTCCATGATTTTCACTAATCATTCCCTTTAATTCATATTTAATATTTTAATATATAATTTAGAAATGCAAGGTGTTATAATCACCCCACCTTTTAGAATTTTATCCGCAAAATTAAATCATACTTGTCCGCTAACTCAGGATACAGCCGGAGAATCTCATCCTCCCGTTCCCATGTAGCCTTCTCAAGTGTACGTCCTTCCCATTGAATCTTTAGCATTGGAATAACTTTACTTCTAAGACTTTTTTTCCTGCGATCGAGGACATCAATAGGACCTACGAGAGTCTTTAAATTCTCTCAAATTTCAATATCATCTGGTATCACCACATGTGATTCATCCGGAACATAACGCCGCAGCTGCGATACATGAAAAACATCGTGTAGATTCGACAACTGTGGGGGCAAGGCAAGCTGATAGGCCACTAATCCTACTCTTTTCATTATCTGATACGGCCCAATAAACCGAGGACTCAGCTTCCTCACGCCCAATGCACGACCAACACTCGTAATTGAAGATAACTGCACAAATACATGATCACCTTCTTCAAATTCTAGCAGTCTGTGTCTATTATCATAATAACTTTTCTGCCGATTCTGTGCCTGTTTAAGTTTTCTCTGATCATTTCAATCTGTGTTGTGGTTTCTTGCACAAAATCTGGCCTAAATCTCTCTTTATCACCTACCTCAGTCCAACAAGTAGGAGTACGACATCTCCGTCCATACAATGCCTCATACGGTGCCATACCCAGACTGGAATGAAAACTGTTATTATAAGAAAATTCCACCAGTGGTAAGTATCTGTTCCAAGCATTACCCTGCTCCAGTGTGCAAGCTCTCAGCATATCCTCTAGTGTATGTATGGTCCTCTCAGTCTGACCATCAGTATGCGGTGATACGCAGTGCTCAGCCTGAGCTGAGTGCCAAAAGCCTGCTGCAAGGCTCCCCAAAAACGAGAAATAAATTTCGGGTCCCGATCACTGACAATGCTAACTGGTATCCTGTGGAGCCTTACAATCTCCTTTACATATAACTTTGCTAATTTCTCCGTAGAGAAGTCCACTCGCACTGCAGAAAATGTGCAGACTTCGTAAGCCTGTCCACTATAACCCAAATTGAATCATAACCACCCTGCGTCCGAGGCAAACCAACAACGAAATCCATAGAGATGGTCTCCCATTTCCACTCTGGTATATCCAATGGCTGAAGTAAACCAGCAGGTTTCTGATGTTCTATCTTGACTTTCTAACAACTTAAGCACCTTGACACATACTCAGCAACATCCTTCTTCATCCCAGTCCACCAGAACTTCTCTTTAAATATTGGTACATTTTTGTGGCACCTGGGTGGACAGCATACTGACCCTTATGGGCCTCAACCATTACCTCTTCTGCTAACTCTTTGGGTACAACAATCCTGCCTTGGTAAGTTAATAACCCCTGTTCATTCAAAGCTATACCACTCTGCCTTTTCAAATACTTGATACTGTCGTTCTGTATCTGCGTTTCTTTAATTTTCTCATGTAATTCATTTTCAACCCGTAAACATTCAAATTCATCCATTCTACCTGCAAAGACATTTGTCAGTTTCAAATTTCGGAATTGATCAATCACTTCATTATCCCATAACATTAGCTGGGATACGCTGACAGACTTCCTACTCAATGCATCCGCTACCACATTAGCTTTACCCGGATGGTATTTCAGCTCAAAATCCAAATCATTTAGAAATTCAACCCATCTCCGTTGTCTCAAGTTCAGCTCTTTCTGATCAAACAAGTATTTCAAGCTCTTGTGATCACTGAACACAACAAATTTCATCCCATAAAGAAAGTGCCTCCAAATTTCTAAGGCAAATACAATAGCAGCAAGCTCCAAGTCGTGCGTCGGATAATTCTCCTCATGAGACTTCAACTGCCTCGAAGCATAAGCAACCACTCTCCTCTCTTGCATCAACACACACCCCAAACCTTTCTTGGAAGCATCACAGTATAATTCAAACTCAACTTCCGGATCGGGGAGAGTCAACACAGGAGCAGTAGTTAATTTCTCTTTAAGATCTAGAAAACATCTCTCACATTCCTGGGTCCACACAAAAGGAGTATCCTTTCGTGTCAATCGGGTCAACGGCAATACCATTGTGGAAAACCCCTCTATAAATCTACGATAATACTCAGCAAGACCCAGAAAGCTCCAGATCTCAGTAACAGTCTTGGTCGTTCCCAGTCAATTACAGCATCAATTTTATTTGGATCCACTGCAACACTCCTAGCAGAAATAACATGACGCAGAAATTGCACATCAGATAACCAGAATTCACACTTTGACGGCTTCGCATACAACTTTTTATCCTTTAATACCTGTAACACAGTCCTCAAATGCTCTGTATACTCCTCTTCACTCTTAGAATAGATTAAAATGTCATCAATGAACACAATTACAAATTGGTTCAAATACAATTTAAAAATGTGATTCATATAGTCCATGAACACCGCCGAGGCATTAGTAAGCCCAAAAGGAATCACCTGATACTCGTAGTGTCCGTATCTAGAACGGAATGCCGTTTTAGGCACATCCTCCGGCTTAATCCGGATTTGATGGTATCTGGACCGGAGATCAATCTTAGAAAATACACAGGCACCCCTCAATTGATCCAACAAGTCATCAATACGCGACAATGGGTACCTGTTCTTAACCGTAACTTTATTCAATTGCCAGTAATCAGTGCACAGTCTCATTCTTCCATCCTTCTTTTTCACAAATATAACTGGTGCTCCCCACGGAGACACACTCGGTCTGATAAAATCCTTTGCAGATAGCCCCTCAATATGTTTCTTCAACTCAGCCAACTCCAGCGGCGACATCCGGTATGGAACCAAAGAAATAGGCCCCACGCCATGCAACAATTCAATCGAGAACTCAATCTCTCTCTCTCGGGTGGAAATTCTGGTATCTCATCAGGAAATACATCCACAAACTCATTAACCACCGGAATACTAGAAATCTCTATCTCCTTACCATCCACAAATCCACCCAAGAAAATATAACCCTGATCCCCAGCCTTCAAGGCTTTAACAGCTTGGCACATAGACAGAAAAGGAGACGGACCCATCAAGGGCCTCTCATGTGCTAGTATCAACCTCTTCCCACAACAATCAATCATTACGTAGTTTTGAGACAGCTAATCCATACCCAAAATCAAATTAACAGAGGCCAGGGGCAAGAAAATCAAATCAATAGTGTAGCCTTCATAGATAAACCCGACCTCTTTACAAATAAAGGATGAATCACTAACCTTTCCTGTAGCAGTAGTAATACGCATAGGGAGAATCATTCGTGTTACCCCCAAGTTCAACCCTTTCGCAACGTATTCCGCCACGAACGAATGTGTCGCTCCCGAATCAAATGAAACAGACAAATCAATATGTGAGATAAAAATTGTACCTTTAACCAGATTAGGTTCCTTCTCTGTTTGCTGCAAATTTGTAGTATAAACCCGTGCAACGGTAGGAGCAGATGGCAAGGCCTGCAGATTCGGAGCCTGCC